>NW_006440132.1:6576665-6594162 GCF_000325575.1 Pteropus alecto
TCGAGAGCCCATTGAGGCTGGTCCTGCTAGTCCTCCATCTGCACATGGAGCAGCAAGAGTTGAAGTGGTTTGGTGTGTGCAAAGTTGTCTAGTGCTGTTCCCTTGGCTCCTTGGCAGGAGGCCTAGAGATCTCATCCAAGCTCGTCCCTGCTCCAGCTTTCCAGAGGGGGAAACTACAAGCCAAAAGGCTCACTTGTTTGCGATGTCCTGGAGCCAACACTTGGCCCCAACATGTTGGCCTCTAGATGGCTCTTCAAATATCAGAAGACAGAGCTCGATACTGAGATGGGCAGGACATGTGGACACTGGGGCCTGGAGCAGAGCTGTGGCTTGCCCAGGGCCACACGCAAGATTGGTGGTAGGTCAAGGCATGAGGCCAGGTCCCTGCCACCCACTCCTGAATTATCATAAGGGCCCCCTCATCCTTCTGGCAAGGGATTACTCCAGTTTCTGAGGTGGGAAAGCCAAGACATGCACAAACTGGGAAATCAAATTATATTCTAGGCCTGGGGCTGCTGCCTTGGCCATGTCCAGGCTTCTCCATCACTCCAGAGAAACATCTGTACCGTGACCTCCAGGGCCCAGCCTCGAGGCCCACTCAGGTGAGGCCCGCTGGCATACCAACTGAATGAAGCACAGTGGAGGCGCCCGGGCTGGGAGGCAGGGACCTGGGCTCTGATCCGACATCCACAATGGGTTTATGTGTGACTTTGGACAAGACCCTTCTCTCTGGGCTTCAGCTCCATCTACCCCAAGAACATGGGTTTTATCACATCTGCTGTCCCTCCCAGCTCTCAGCTTTCTCTCAGGTGGCAGAGAGAGGCCACTGGGGAGGTTCTCTAGATTGAATTGTGTCCCAACTCATATGGTGAAGACTTAATACACATAATGACTGTATCTGGAGATAAAGTCTTTAAGAGGTAATTAAGGTTACATAAGGTCATAAGCGGGGGGCCCAATTCTGAAAGGACTGTGTACAAGCCAGGAAGACGGTCCTCACCAGAACCCAACTATGCTGGCACCCTGATCTCAGACTTCCAGCCTCCAGAACTATAAGAAAATACCCAGTTTATGGTATTTTGTCATGGCAGCCTGAGCTGACTAATACAGAGGCCAGGACTCAGATGGACAGGATAGGAGTGAAAAAGGTAGGCTGGGGAGATACCAGCCAGCAGCGAGGGCTGTCAAGTCAACCACTTCCTTCCTGGGTGACTTGAGCCAGCTCTCTAACCTCTGAGTTTTAGTTTTTGCATCTGCAAAATAAAGCTAACAGGGTTTTTACATGGATTTCAATCAACTAATGCTTGAAAAGCAATTAGCACAGTGCCTGGCCTATAACAGCTCTCAGGACACAGTTACCATCACAATTATTAATAAGGACAAACTGTTAAGAGCATCTTCAGCACCCAGTGGGCCCGGTGACGCCTCCTCCCAGTGTGCCTGCCATATAAGGGCCACCAGACACTGTATGACCTTAGGCCCTTCTCCTCAGTAGGAAACGTAAAACTAGATGATTCAATTGCCTCAACGTTCATTTTCTTTATTTATTTAAGAAACATTTAAATAGAGTTCCCCATGTGCCAGGCACTGTTCTAACCTACTGGCTCCTCTCATTCTCAGCTAACAACGCTGTGAGGTGAGTTCTGGTATTATCTCCATTTTACGGATGAGGAAACTGAGGCAATGCGAAGCGAAATAACTTGTCCAAAGTCCAATGGGTACAAAAAAGTGGAATCAAGATTTGATGCAGGCATCCTGGCTCTTAGCGGTGATGCACCTAGACTGGGAGAGAGAAGTCTGCCCGCCTGCACCCACAGCAACCCCGTGTCATTCACTCTTGACCTTCAGCGTCCAGAACAGAGTCGGAACCAAGGTGCTGGTGCATACGCAGGAAGATGAGAGGCTCCTCGCTTCTCTGGCTGCTGCTACCTCCACAGGAATATCTGAAGCTAGGGCCCCCCTGCTAAGGTCTGGCTCCCTCCTGGAAGGGGAGCATGCCTACCCTATCCCAGCAACAAAAGGCTGAGTTCATAGAGGCCCCAGGACCAACAGGTCTGAGACGTTACCAGGCGACAGCTATGCCTGTGAGGAAGGAGACTATTCCTGCCAGCCAGCCAACAACAGGACGGACGTGCTGTGGGTGGGGAGCTCCCTGGCACCGAGGCGCAGGCTGGCCGACAGTCCGGCAAGAATGGCATGTGACAAAGTGAGACGGCAAGAGCACCGGGGTTTGAAGTCGAATCGTCCCAGGGCCTCCTCTTGGCACTGCCCCTCTTGAGTTGTGGGTTCCCCCACAAAGGACTTCACATACACACTCATCCCCCCTATGAATCTCAGTCTTCACCCCTCGGTGCTGTGATGCAGAAACAAGGCAAGTCTGCAACATTTCCCCAGGGGAAATGTTCTGTAGGTATCTACGGTCTTGTGGAGGGGAGGGGAGGCGAGTGAGCACAGGATGCAGGGGAAGGGTCTCACATGGTGCAGACTTTAGTACAGGGGCTGTGGAGGTCGACCGACAGGAGTGCAAATTCCAACTCCATAACACTTCCCAGTCGGTGACCCTGAGCGAGCCCCTGACCCTCTCAGAGCCTGTTTCTACATCATGAAGTGGGGACCCCCACAACTACTCAAAAGGCCTGGTGAGGATCAAATGCAAACATGCAAATCCAGGACTTCGTCTACAGTGGCTCATAGAGAAGATCATGCTGGTAAAAACTGGTGACATTAAGTGGCTGAAATTCTCATTCCCTAGCTGAGCCCACACAGGTACTAAAGGCCAGCCAGTCCTGCTGGCCCTGAGGTTTACTAGGCACAGAGATGGTGTCAGGCCCTCACTGCCAACCCAGCAAGAATGCAGCCCACAAGTCTGGGGGTGGGTGGGGTGCCGGGCAGGCAGCTGAGGACTGTCCCTGGCCTGGCGCTTGCTGGTCCCACCCTGGCCTCCCTAAGCACAGGGCAGATATGCTGCCCGGACCAGCGCAGGGGCCCACCGGAGTGGAGGTGTCTAACCTGCCACTGTTCCCACAGCTGAGGCCACGGGGAGGGGAAGGGAGGGGCCAGAACGGGCCCTGCCCAGAATACCCTCACCCCTCTTTCTTCACTGCCTTCGTTCTGAAGCTCAGCCTGCATCCTCTGAGCACTTGGCTATGCCATCTGAACAGCCTTAGCATCCCTTCCTGCTCTCAAAGACCTCACAATTGTCATAATGTCCTAGTGGGTGAGAGCAGTTGTTGAGAGTCAGAAAGGCTGGGAGTCTGCACACCCTGTGACCTTGGGCAAGACTCCTCTGAGCCTCAGTTTCCTTGTCTGTTAAAGGGGAACTATGATCGCTGCCAGGGCAGGGGTGGGAGAGGAGCCGGGGAGCGGGCACAGGGTGGATTTCCAGGGACGGCAGCCGCCATGATAAGGATGACGTCCCCATCTCTGGGAAGCTTTCTCTGCTCCCCTGAGATGGCGTGAAGCCCTCTCTCTGAATGGCCTTCTGCCTTGCACAGGTGACGCTTACGCTGGGAGCCAGCCATCCTCTCGCCCATGGGCACAATGGCACATGACATCCATTCCCTTAAATGTACCACCCCTGAGCCCCTGCTGCGCCAAGGACACAGGCAACTACTCTTCCCTGGCTTCACGCTTTAGATTTACAAGCCCAAATGTTGCTTTTCTCGGATGCTTTGCATTTAATTAGGTGTCCTAATAACAATGGAATCGCAGAAGTACTTATATCACTTTGAATTAGTGGTGCAGCTCCTTCTAACTTCTTTAAGAATTTTTTTTTCATATATCATATTTTAAAATAGAGCTCATTATTTTAATTATATCCATTTAAATGTACAGTGGAGCCCTTGGATATTCTCAGCACGAATCATTAGGTATATTAGTGAAAAGCACTCGGAATCCATCTACATGCTGACACTCCACAATCTATTCTATTTGTGTCACTGTAAAATAGATTTATATATAGATAACTAGAAAATAGTTGCTCGAGATATGCTATGAATTTTATATTTAACCCGAGTCACACTTCAGCATAAAATCTAAAGTTGGGCACTAAAAGAATAAATCTCAGTGAGTACATACTGTCTGCGGTCGCTGGCTACTGCTCATGCCAGAATGCTGGGAGAGGAGCCAGGCCAAGTGGGTCCCGGCCCAAGGAATTCCCTAAGAGCTCTGGCCTTTCACTAAGGTAATGGTTCTCAAAGTGTGCTCCTTGAAGGCCTAAGGGTTCCACAGGAGTGGCCTCAAAGCACCCATGAGGCCTGAATAAGGAGGGTGGTGCTGAATAGGGCTTCAAAGAACCCTACACTTTGTCTTTGAGTTGCACAGCTCTGCTTTCAGCCTGATGTGTGTGTGAGTGTGTGCATATATATACACATATAGTGCATATATACATGTATGCACATGTGTGTATATATACACATCTAAATAAATAAATTATATAGAGAGGCTTCTTTCTCGATGTAGTGGGGTAAATGGTGCCCCCACCCCACCATGTCCTAGTCCCCAGAACCTTTGAATGAGACCTATATGGGCAAAGGCTCCTTGCCGATGTAATTAATTTGAGGATCCTGAGATGAGATGATCCTGGATTATCTGGGTGGGCCCTAAAGGCAATGAGAAATCCTTATAAAAGACACATGGGCTATTTGGACAGACAGAAGAGGGCATGATACAACAGAGGTGGCGACAGCAACATGATCAAAGAAGCAGACTAAAGTGATGTGGCCACAAGTCAAGGAATGCTGCAGCCACCCGAAGTGGGAAGAGGCAAAGAGAAGATTCTCCCCAGAACCCCCAGGAGTATGACTCCGCCAACACCATGATTTTGGACTTCTGGCCTCTAGAACTATGGAAGAACAAACTTCTGTTGTTTTAAGCTACCCAGTTTGTGGTAAGTTGTTACAACAGCTATGTGGAAACTAATATACTTTATGAGACTAAATTTGAAGAAACAGCTCCAAAGTGGTTAAGTTTGCAAACCACTGCTCTCCAATGCCCTCAGTTTTCTTTTGCTTCACACTAACTCATCCCTATTACTGCGCCTGGCCAGTCCAGTGTGCCTGCAGAGCCTGACAGGGGAGGTTTCAGAAGCAAATCTCTTCCTCTGGGTCTTACTAAACGGCTCTCCAAGTGCTCAGACCCACCCCGTCGCATCTGCTGCACATAAAAGCCCTGTGGTGTCCGAAGCAAGCAACAGCCTCCTTCACGTCCACATCCTATTTTGTGCACAAGGCCTGGTGCACAGCTGGGACTCAACACAGAGTGAATGGCATGTCTGAGGTCACACAACTTTCAACTACGAGCTTGGTCTGGACATCATTCTTCTGACTTCCATCTTGGAGCCATTCCCACTAAACCCTGCTGCTTGAGACAATGCACCCAAATAACGAATCAGTGGCTCTGAGGCCCAAAGACAAATGCCATTTCTGGCCATGTTGGAGGAAGAGTCCAAATGACGCTAGGTGCCCAGGAGTCAGAAAACTCCACCTGCACTTCAAGATTCAGCCTGAGAATCACATCGCCCCCTCCAAAGGCTACTGCTTATTTACGCTGGCTCTTTAGCCACCTGAAACAATGGGAAGGGTAGGGAAAAATCTCTAATCAAGGTATGTAATAATGACTTGGTTAACTCCCTCTAGAACAAAACTTCCATTAAAAGACTTTACTCATTAGGAATGAGGGTTAACGGGCCTCAAGTTGAGCTTAAGTACACTCTCGGGCCTCAAGTTGAGCTTAAGTACACTCATGGATGCATGGGGTGTGAAATATATTAAGGCACACCCAGCCATGACTCCAGGGGCCATGTTTACCCTGCTATAGAGAGAGGTTGATCACTGACCAAGTCCTCCAGCTCTACGCATCTGCCCATCTACTGATGATCTGAGTCAAATGAGTCTCATTTATTCGAAGACGTAGGCGGGCCCCTGCCTGGCAATGCTCCCTAAGCCTAACGAGGTTGTTGCCATCTCAATGCTCCTCCATCCAACCATCCCTTCTTGGTCCTCACTGAACTCGTCCTGCATCAGCATGGTTTGATAAGCCCCTCTCTCCCTTCCATCCAACTCTCTCCCCACTCTGCTCTGTGCTTGCCAGTGGGCCTTCCCCCTTGTGGACACCCCCCTACCTTCTGCTGATTTCTCTTCACCCCCCTTATCTGCCGCTATGACCCAAAGATCAGTTCCAGAACCTCTTCTATTTTTATCCACACTCGCTTCCTAAGTGATCTCGCCCAGATTCATAACTTTAAATATTAACTATGTGAAGATGAATCCCAAACTCCATCTCCAGCATGGATCTGTCCCCTGAACTCCAAACCTATACCAACAGCTGCCTGCCTGACACAACCACTGGGATGCTTAACAGGCACCCATTTGTACCAGGCCCGAACTGAGCCACTACCATGCCCCTTCTCCCAAGTCAAGAAACAGCTTCTGACTCCTATCCCAGTGCTCTGCCCACTAAACCCTGCAGTCCAAGATGCCACAATCAAATACCTACAGTCTTCTCCATTTCAGTTAAGTAGCAATTCCATCCCTCCAGCTCCTCAGGCCCAGACCCTGGAATTATCCTTGTCTTGAATCTACCAGCAATCCTGTAAATTCCACCTTCGAAATACGTCCAGAACCTGACCACATCTTACCACTCAACAGCCACCACTCTCATCCAAGCTGCCTTTCTTTCTTGTCCTGTAATAACCTCATAGCCAGTCTTTCTGCTCCATCCTTTGCCCAACACACCCCGAAATCAATGTTCAACACAGCAGCCAAGAGCAACCCTATTAAAATAAGCCAGGTCATGTCACTCTTGAGCTCTAAATCCACTCATGGTTCCACATCTCACCCAGAGTAACAGCCACAGTCCTCACCCGACCCTCACGGCTCCCCATAACACACCCCCTGCAGCCGTTGGCCTCGTCTGCTAACACTTCCCCTCTCATTCCTCCTCCTCACTGGCCACACCAGTCTTCTCCATGCTGCTCTTTGAACAGGCAGGCAAGCTCCTGCCTTGGGCCTTTGTACTTGCTCTTTCCTCTGCCTGGAATACTCTTCCCCTTCCCAGATTCCTCCATGGCAAGTTCTCCACTCCTTCTGGTCTTCATTCAAACATTCCAGGGCTAGTGGAGACATCCTGGCTGTCTGATCCAAGGCCTCCAACATTCCATATCCCCCTTTCCTACCTTATGCATTCTGCTCGGCATTTACCTTACGTTTAACTGACATGCCTGTTCTTTCTCATCCTCTTTAACTATCTCCCCAACTAGAACATGAGCCACAAGAGGATGGAGACTTTGTCTCATCAGTTCACTGTCTCATCTCAGCACCGACAGCAGTGCCTGGCATGTGGGAGGTGATCAATAAGCACCTGTTCAATTTAAGGATATAAGGCACGAGGCCTGGAAAGGTCTATGCCAGTGCAGCCTTCTAGACTTCTCCCCACATCCTCTCCCACCCCCCCAAAACAGCTGATGGTTTAATTGCTTTACGTGACATTCAGAACTGAAGACAGCAACATCCCATCCATCCACCGTGCCCTCAGTGTAACGTGGGCTGGACACGTTTCACCGGGGTCAACTTACTGAATAAGTGATGCTTATTCCTAAGTATCAAAGTCTTATCCTTTATCTTTTCCAATGGAAATTTCCTCAAATGTAACATACTCTACTCCCTGAAATGCCAAAACAGAGTAGCCTGGTAATGCTCTGGCACCAGCTTTTTTTTCCCTCCAGGTGTATTGAGATACTATCGACATGTAACACATGGACGTTTAAGGTATATCAGGTGATGATTTGATACTGTGAAATGACACCAACTCTTGAGGCTTTGGGGTTGCGGTTTTAACAGAAATTGGCAGACTTGGGCCTTCAGGGCATGAGTAGGGTGCTGAGGTCTCAGGGAGCCTGCAGTCTCACACCAGTGGTTCTGGGAATGTCCCCCCTGCTTCCAATGGGCTCCTGCTCCAAGTCTGCCCCTTAATTCCACACGGTCCGGGAGACATCCAGGAGGCAAGAGCACCACTTTCTGTAGTAGCCCTCTCCGTGCCCCTGGCAGGCTGTCAGCTACGGACTGCTGAAGGACACAAACAGAAAACGACCGGATGAAAGCAGGATGAAGATGGTGCTAGTGGTGATGACGGCAATGATTCGAATGACACAAATAAGAGGGTGAGTGAAGGCAAGGGCAGCTACGGCGTACTGTGCGGCTGTGACGTCCCCGACATGACGCTTCATGCCGTATTCATACATCCTCTCATTGTTCTTCACGACGCTTTATATGGTATATGGTAGGTAGTTTTGTTTTGTTTTTTTTACAGGTAAGAAAGTCAAGGTTCAGAGAACCAGAGTGACTTTTCCATGGTCACAAAACTTTCTAGTGACAGAAGTGGGATTCAGCCAGGTCTGCCCGAGTCCAGGCCTAGGCCTTTAAGCTTTTAATTACTTAGATGGTTTCTCTCTTGAAGAGAAAATAATAAAAACACTTGTTGAATGAATGAACAAATAAATGACTAATTAACCAGAAGCTCCAAGAGATGAGGAATATATTCTTTTGTCTCCTACTGTACCCTTAGTATCCTGACAAAATGGGGCACGTCCTAGATGCTTAAAACAGTAGCGTGAAAGTGCACAAAAATAAAGAAATGAGGGGATCCATCTCTGCCACAGAGAAAAGTGCTCGGGCTTCGTGTTCACTGCTGACCTCCAACTCTCCTTGACGTGTTCTAAAATGGCTGGTATGCTCACACATGTCCTTTGGATAGAAATGTTTTTAGCTACAAGGGCAGAAATCATAATGGGGATAAAGGTCACAGCTTCCACTACTCTGGAAGGGCCAATAGAGAAGACCTACAGCAAAACCCTCATTTCCACAAACCCCGGTAACAAGGCCCTGCATCTGTATTTACTATTCCACCCGTGTTTCAAATCTCCACGCCATCACCCAGGCTTTAATAACCCTCAGAATTATCTGCACTTCCATTTCTGTCATGTATCACTGATACATTTTAATAAATAGTCAAGTAGAAAAGATTAGATTAATAGATTAAAACTATTAACCTATTAAACAACTCTTAACAGTCTAGAAATTCAAAATAACCTACAATGCATAAATATATCATTAGTTCGAGGTAATTCTTAAGCACTTAATTTTCATCAATGTATGGTGTCAGTCAGCCACAACACTGGGTAATACTGCAGCTCAGAAAGACAGCATGAAGATTTAAACATTAAGAGTTAATTCCCTGGTTTAGGCCTAAAATAGAAAAAAGCAAGAGTCTTGAGCAACACCATCAAGTCACAAACTCCGACATTTGGCATGTGGGGCCCTCTGGGTAAAGCTGGGAACTTTTTTCATGGGTGTCATGGCACGTGGAAGGCTGGCCCAGGTCACCGAAAAGAATTACTGCTAACAGCATTTAAACAAACGCACAGGCTTTGTCTTCCAACAGGTCTGGCAATGATGCAATTTGGATCCGTTAGCAATGCACACGGCTGTCCGAAGGCCCACCTCGCCGTGTCCCCCTCACATAATTGTCGGGACACTGCAGACTCAGGAATTCTCGCCCAGATATGATCCCCTTGCTGGAAAAGGAGACCACAGCGGGTCGTGCCCACTGTCGGGCTTCTTCCTGGGTACCCACTGGTCTGAAGCAGACCCCACAAGGCAGGTAACTCAGCCCATGAAGAGTGAGGCAGATCCTAAGCTGGTCCTCATGCTGGATGATGTATACACAGAGAATAAATACACTCCTTCTGCCAGCAGCGTTATTTCCTGCCAAGGCTGTGACTTACTTAGCTACTGCCCCTTTCTCTCATAATTCCTCTGGCCACTTTCCCCTTGAAACGAAAGGTCCTTCCCAACAGGACCACTTCCCTCCAACATCCTGAGCACACTGATAACTGATGCCCACAGCTGCCCAGCTGCCACCCCTCCAGTGTACTCCCCACGTCCTGCCATTACATCCAGCCTCCTCCCTTCCACACTCCACCCGCCAGGCCTTGAGGCCAGCTGATAACAGAGACTGAAGTTTGTAAACACAGCTAGCTCTGTCCACACACTCTGCGGTAAGGATCTAGGCCTGGTCCCTCACTCCCCAGAGGCAAGCTACCCTCAGATATACATACGAAACTCCTAACTATATGGTTCAGGCCTCCCAAGGTGTTGGGATGTTGTCAAGCTTCCTAACCTACTCTCCCACTGCCCTCTCCTCGTGTATAAGCCAGGGATGCTGACATTAACCGCTAAGGGTAGTATAGAAGATTAAAGCACAGAGATGTACACAGGCGCCCACCATGACACCCCGCACACAGTGAGGCTCCATAAATGTTAGTTCTTTTCTCTCGTCCTTACCAAGCACATGCCAGACAAAATGTGAAAAGTTTGGTCAAACTGACAAAGATGAGCTCTTAGGCCATTGATGGAATACTCATAAATGAATGTAGAAGGGGAATTTTTAGGCTCTATGGAAACAAAAGGAGTGGAGGACATGGCACCCGTCCATGCAGCAGCAATTAAGAAGAGAGATGAGGACACACAATGCAGCCAAGTTCACCGTAGGACGGGAAGGTGGGAGTGATCAAGGAGCTGCGTTTGGAGAGCACCGACATTCTTAACCATCACGTGTGGCATGGGACCTGGAGCAAGCTGAGGCTGAGGACTTTTCTCTTCAGCTGATGAAGCCAGACAGATGATGAGGTTGTAGAAATTACTGGAGTTGCTTCCTTAAATCAAGGGCCTTTGTCATTAGGGGCCTGAAGAAGCAACCAGGTAGAATCACTCTAGTTACCATTCACAAGAGTGCACTTCTTCAGGACAAGGCAAGACTTCTAAATGCTCTGAACTGATAATTGCAGCTTCACAAGGACTTTAATAATTTGCTCAAGGAGCACAAGTGGGAGGCTCGTGCTGGGTGGGTGGACTGAGCAGAGGCTTCCTAGGGTCCTCAGCCACTTCACTCTGCTGGACCACCCCAAGCTTGAGAACCACAGTGCCACTCTGCAAAAATGATTCATCGATTTTCATGTGCATAAGAACGTTTGCATTTCTGTGGCTATCTCCACAGGGCAAACCTAACAATCTGTCTGACTTTTCAAGAATCTGCCCTATTCGCAGAGTTTCAGTTTAACGGTAACTGATTAAGCAGAGAGTGAACTCTGCCTACTAAAATAAACTTTCAAGGTCAGTCTGCAATTTATGATTTTTGTTTCAACTTTGCCCAAAGTTTGGTAGGGCGAGAAATAGAAGAAGCTCTGATAACAGGAGCATAAACTTAGAATCAAGATGTAAGATGCAGCCTGACTAAAATGCACCCAGAGTTCTCAAATAATTCACTCTGCTAATATCATACTGCTCACTGACTAGCATCCAGCCTACTGTTACTATGAATTTTTGAGCAAGTGAAGTTAATTTGTTTAGGACTACTTTTAATTTACTGCTGAAATCCAAAATGCTAAACAAGAATATATTATTCAAAAAATAATTATGCAACTGCACAAATGTGGTTATCAAATTAAATAGTCCACCAGTGAAAAATGTTGGCTTAAAGGACAAGACTCAGCATGTCCCAAAGCCATTTGACTATTTAGGTGATGTTAGATAACTCTTTCTCAATTCCCTCCCTGGAAGAGGGATGCCAATCACTGTCTCAGGGGCCGCTGGGAGGATCAAATGAGACATGTGTAAACTGCCATGACACCGTGGCTAGATTGTGGTAAGCCCTCAACAAATACAAGCTCCATCCCCACCCTCATCCCTACCTCTAGTCCTCGCTCTGAGATCTAGGTGCTGCAAGGACTCAGTGCCACCCCACTGTTACCCCCTCCTAGGAATGGAACCCAGCATGGTGGTGATGTGGTGATAGAAACAAGCATTTATTGAACCCCTACTATAGGACAGGCATTGTGCTAAGGGTATACATAATATATTTTTTTAATTTATTTATTTTAATTAGTTTCAAGTATACAGTACATTGGTTAGACATCTATATAGTTTGTAGAACGATACCATTGCTTTCCCCCTCCTCTATGTCCGTCGCCAAATTGTCCACTATATTTGTGAGTCTGTTTTTGATTAGTTTGTTCTTTTTATTCCTTAGATTCTGCATACAAGTGAAATCATATAGTGTTTATCTTTCTCTGTCTGACTTAAATACCTTCTAGGTCCATCGAAGCAATATCTTTTTCCATCCCCTTCCTTTTAGTCTGTGTGTGTCTTTTAATCTAAAGTGAGTCTCTTGTAGACAGCATATGTAAGGGTCTTGTTTTCTTATCTGTTCAGCCTGCCTAGCTTTTGGTTGGAGCAGTTAATTCTTTTCCATTTGAGGTAGTTATTGATAGGAATGTAGTTATTACCGTTCTTTATTCCTGTTTTTGATACATGTTTTTTCTTCTTAAAGGAGTCCCTCCAACATTTCCTGTATTACCAGTTAAGAACAGGAATAAAGAATGGTAAAACTACATTCCTAGCAATAAATACCTCAAATGGAAAAGAATTAAGTGCTCCAACTAAAAGATAGAGTGGCTGAAGAAGAAAACAAGATCCCTACATAATATTCTTTTACTTAATAATATTATTATTAAAAGTACTAATATTATCACGGACAGCACTATGAGGGAAGTACTAATACAGTCCTCATTTCACAGATGAGGAAACTGAGATCAGGTAACTAGTCCAAGGTCACATAGCCAGGCGGTGGAGAGTACCAGGATCCGAACCTGGGCACTCTGGGCTCTTGAACACTGTGCTAAACTGCTCAGCCCTTCGTGGGGCTCGAGAGAGGGTGAAGGTGATGCCCGACAAACTGGGCATGGAGAGCAGGAGCCACAGGAGTTACTGGTCCACTCCGGGGCTATTCCTGGACCGAGCAGGAGGCTATGCACTTTGGATCAGGACTCACACAATGCTTTGCTGAACGGGATTCCTTAGGCCTGGAAAAAACAATGGCCTTTCGGAAACTCATTTCCAAGCCGACATTCTAAAATCCTGCCTGTCCTGAACCTTAGGCAACACCTCTTTTAACATCTTGCCTCCTACAATTTATTCTCCTCCTGACAGCCAGAACGATCCTCTTAAAAACCCAAGCATATCACGCCACTCCTCTGCTCAAAATCCCCAGTTGGTTCCCCGCGCCTCACACAGGGTAAAGGCCAAAGTCCCACAAACAGACTCCAAGGCCCTCCACAGCCACATCGGTCTCCCAGTTGTTGCTCCAACACTCCTGCCCGGGGCCTTGGCACCTGCTATTCTCTCTGCCTGGAATGTGCTTCCCCTACAACTGCTCCGCTCAGTCCCTCATTTCCTTCAGATTCTTGTTCGAATGTCACCTTCTTGGTGATGCCATACTCCCTCTGGCCCTATCATCTCCTTCTCCTTGCTTTCCCTCCATAGTACTTTTTACCACATGACGTACCATATATTTTATGTATTTATTAAGTCTCCCCCACTCCCACTAGAATATCAGCTCCACAACACCCGGCATTCTGTCTGCTTTGTTCACCACTGTATTTCCAGCACTAGGTCAGACTCTGGCCCTTAGTAGGTGCACAGTAAGCATTTGTGGAATGAATGAATGAGACCTGGTTTTTATCCTCTCCCCTACCCCGAAAATCTCCATGATCCTGATCACTTGTTAGGTAACTGGCACACACAATGAACAAATGAATCCCTTAACCTCTTCTATCTCTGGTTTCCTTATCTCCAAAATCAGAGGGTTGGACTAGATTATCTAGAGTCCATCTAGCTCTGAAACCTTCAATTAAAAAAAAAAAAAGGCATAATTCTTCATTACAGCAAGTCTGGAGCTTCATTTACTCAATTATAAAAACTGCATTTCCTTTAGACCATTCCACAGTTAAGGCACCACAGCCCCCGTGCCTCTTAGAACTGAGGTTTGGCTGCAGCTGTGCTACGTGATTTGTAACCCGCACACCAGGTCAATACTAACCTCAAGTGCTGGGATCACTGGTCTTGTAAAATCGACCCAGGTTGGGTTACAGGGAAGTAAACCAAACCACATTCGGCTGTCTCTTAGGATCAGAAATACCACCTCTCCTTGTCCCCCTCAATTTAACACTAATTCCTTAGCAGCCCATGCTGTTGGTTTTGGGGTTTAGCCAGAGGCCCTCTGGAGAAGTAACAAAATTAGGTGTTCCGGGCCAAAAGGAAGGCGCTGGGACGAAAGCAGACGCTGGTGTATAATACAGAGCGGCCAGGAGCTGGGAATGGAGGCCCACGTCAGCGGGGTGTGGGTCCTTCGAGGTCATTCCTGACCAGGGCCATCTAGCCTCTGACTTCAAGGAACCTCAGGCCTTTGTGCCCCATCTGACACAGGGACTAAATGAGTCTACTTACTGCTCTATAAAGTATCTATGAGTCTATACTCCATATAGCCAATCTAACAGAAGGCCAGGGTCAAATTCACCAGTGGTGTCAGCGAAGGCCTAAGTTGATGTTCTCTTGCTGTTTAATGCATACCTCACTTCTCAGACTGAATGTTGGGTCACTATACAATAATAATATTGCTTTGGTCTTTCAAAGAAGCTCTATTAGCTTTAATGACAGAATCAATATAAACTTGTGAGCTCCTTCAGAGTCCTTGCCTTCTTGACAAGCCCTCAGCCTATGGCACAGCCCATGGCCCCTAAAAGGCTCCTCTAACATCAATTCACTGATCACTTCATACCAAGAAGTGGGAAGGCACGGTGGTTAAGCATAAGTATGAAGGACGTGGTTCCACAGTGTAGTGGTTAGCACGTCTGCTTTACATGCAGAAGGTCCTGGGTTCGTGCACCAGTGGAGCCACGGTCCATGGTCTATGGCCATGCCACCACAAGCCTGATGTCTGATCTCGGACGCTAAGCAGGGTCGGGCCTGGTTAGTATTTGGATGGGAGACCACCTAGGAAGACCAGGCGCTGTAGGCATAAATAATTACAAAAAAAAAAAAAAAAAGCACAAGTATGAGAGAAGGCAAACCTGGGTGGGCATTCTGGCTGTACTGCTCACTTCCAACTGGGCAGGCTGAGCCCTGTAAACCTCTGTGCCTCAGCTTCCTCATCTGCAAAGTGGGAATAATAAGAGCACCTCCCTCTTAGGGTTGTTATAAAGCGTACACAAATTAATAGTAAGTTAATATATGTAAACCACTTAGCCTAGATCCCAACACTTGACCACTGACTCACGTTAGTTATTATTAGAAATTTCTTCTTTGTGCCTCAAGTCACACACGACTCTAAGGTTTGGAATGGTCCTTCCTGGTATATATTCTGGCACCACGGTAACATCATTGAGTATATGCAAGCCTAGGCTAGTCAGAAAGGTCAAACAGATGGCACACACGCCAGCCACCCACTCTCCTGACTGGGGCAGGCATCTCTAATCTATCTCAGCACTTTTCTCCCTCTCCATGCAGCCATGCGCTGATAAGACTCAATACAGAATTAAGACTAGAGGGAAGCCTGCCTGTTATCCTCTATCAACAGGCAGATATGCTGGTGTGGGAGAGATTCACAGCAGAGGGCAAGGACCACATGTGTATGAGAGTCATGAGAAACAAGTAGAGCTTTGTCTCTTTGTTCACTGCTGTAGACCTAGCATCAGTAGACACTCAAATGTTCGTTGGATGAATAAATTAACAACAAATCCATCTGAGTCCATAGCACAGAGCACTGGCAGGTGCTCAAAGAAATGTGGGAGGACAGTGGGAGAGAGGCTGCCTAGACCTCCACTTGAGCACAGGAAAAGCACCTGGCTTAGGCAGGTTCAAGGCTTGACACAGCCATTCACTCATCACATGACCCTGAGCAGGGCCTATCCTCCCTACGTGTACAATGTGAGGGAGGGGCTAGACAAGCCCAAGGCCCCTTCCAGTCCTGACATTCTGATACAAGAAGCACTTCCAAGCATCACTAGTTTAAGGATTTCTGCTGTCCCACAAACCACAGCTTCTTGCCAAATCCCACTTCCAGGGTCTCGGAGGAAAAACACAAGGCACTGGGCAGCTGCTGTCCATGACATGGGTCACCACGTGCATTCACAGTCCCAAGCCGGCCATCCGCCACTCCATTCCAGCCCATACTCCTAATCCCTACATCATCCTCATACCTTCTTCCATCTCATTCCGAGTATCCAGCTCATAAACACCTACTGAACACCTGCTACAGGCCAGTCCCCAGCAGTGAACAAGACAAACATAAGCCCTGCCTACAGAGCTAGCACTAGAAAGGCAGAGAAAAATACATAAATAAGTAAAATAATTAAAAAGCATAAACAGGGCACAGGCCCTTGAAGAAGGGGGTCAAGGAAGGCTTCTCTGGGGGAGAAGGAATAGCACTAATAACGAGAAGATCAGAGAAAAGAACACTCCAGGCAAAGGAACAGCAGTTGCAAAGGCTCTGAGGCCAGGGTCAGCAAACCATGGCCACGTGTATATTTATGTATTATCTCTGGCACTTTTGCATTACACTGGCTGAGTTGAGAAGTTGCCACAGAGACTATGGCCCTCGAAGCATAAAATATTTACTGTCTGACCCTTTACAGGTAAAGGTGGCTGACCCCGGGTTTAGAGTATTCGATAAATATAGAGAAGGTCAGGGTAGCTAAAACAGACTGAGCAAGGGGGAGACTGACATACGAGGAGATTGGGGAGGTGGGTGGGAGCCACTCTGTGCTGGGTTCATGTGGGTCACAATGACTTCCAGTCTGGTGTCAACTGCCTCTGTTCTATCTGCCTCCACTCCACCCTGCAAACAGATGCCAGGGTGATCTCCTCAAAACACAGTCAGACATGTTACTTTTCTGCTCAAAGAACTTTAACAGCTCCTATGGTTTCCCAAAGTGTGTTCCAAAGAACACTCAGTCCATAAGATGAACTTTAATAAAAGGGTTCCATAGTTAAGTAAGTTTGAGAAACACGGCATTTCCTCTCTCTCTCCGATGTTCTTAAGTACACATATTAGCACATGAAAGGCTCTGAAAAGTTCCACAGGAAATTCGTTCGTTTTGTTTAATGCATGTCTAGATTTATTTGACCACAGAACCCCTTTTTTCCACAAAAATCTATTAATGTTTTAAAGAAACAGTGTTCCATGGGCTAAAGAGCAAACCCTTAGTTTGGCATTCACAATCTGACTCTAATTCCAGTAGGCAATCCTAGAGCCTGTTCCAGATTTCATGTGTATGGCCTGGGAAGTCATCTCTCTTATCAGCCCCTAGCCTTCTTCTTGCCTTCAGTGTCCCCAAATAAGAATCATGTGCCACTTCAGCTCTGCTCCACTCAAGGGAACAGCAGCAGCCACCACACTAATGTTTACCAAGTATCTGCCTGTGCCACTGTGGTGGGTGTCCACTGCATGGGCCTGTCCCGCATCTCTTCCCACATTCTTTGGTAATGACAGTCCACCTTTCCTTTGCGGACAGCCCCTCCTCCCTACCCTGCCAGCTCCAAGGGCAAGGACGCATCCCTGGTCTGGTCTGGCAGAGTACTCTGTCCCCCTGCCTTGGAGTGGCTGG
>NW_006440132.1:6594204-6604894 GCF_000325575.1 Pteropus alecto
ACGAGACTAGCTGCCCCGGAGTCCACAACGTAGCAGCTGAGATGGGGTAGCTCAGGTTTTTCTGCCCAGCCTTATGCTTCACCCCTAAGTTCTCCACAACTTGGGCCAGTTCCCTGCAACTCAATGGCCAGTTCAGGACTGAGTCATCCTTGGTTCCAATCACAGGTGCCCACTTTGGATAACAAGAGGGCTGGAAAGTGCCACCTACTACTGCCCCAGGAAGTATGACACTTCTCAGCAAAGGGAGCTGGCCTAGACCATCCATCCTTTCAGGTGGAAGGGAAGCACCAGGGAGAGGTGGCTGTTAGTGGTGAGACCAGGGCAGGGGGAGCATACCTGCTCGCCGTGCTTTTCCTTCCAGCTGCACTGGCTCCGTCAGCCTGCAAAAGAAACCCAAAATACCTACATCAGCCAAGGGTGATGACACAGATTCTACCCACTGCCATCCCACCAAGTTCCCGCTCAATATCGGGCTTCAACACAGGGGTGAACTGGTCACAGTAACCCTGCTCCATTTCTCCAGGCTGGAAAAATCTGCCCCCAGCGGTAAGAGGAAGTCAGCACACCCCCAACTCAAGTCTGCTTGGCCCTTTAAATACAACTGAGCACCCATTGCCAACACAAACCCAGCAACCACAGAGCCCTGGGGACTCAGGGAAAAGTAAGTAACCAGCTAAATCTGAGATTGAATTGCACCATTTTTATTTTCAGCTGGGATTTCCAATAAAACAGTAGCCGCAGATTTATTCCTACCAACCGGAGTGGGAAAATCCTATTATGTTAAAATATTCTGTCTCCCAACGCTCCAAGCAGGGGGGAGGCAAGAGAGTGCTGGTTCTTAATCTCTTTTATTTGGGGGTGGGGGATGAGGAGATAAGGCTGACCAAATGAAATTTTCAGAAATCATAAAATTCTGGTTTGGATACAGAGACTGAGGCCCTGGGCGAGGAGGGAGCTGCCTGAAGTCTCATGAGAACTGAATGACAAATACCTGGGCATCCTGACTTTGAGGCCAGTGCGGAGGAACCTCGATGCGGAGGCTGCAGACATAGGGAGAACACCCAGGTTCTCCACCACCTAGGAAGATGCATTCCCTAGCTTTGTCAAAACATTTATAATAATAGTTCAAATACTGCAGGTTCAAAACTGGCACCCGTGTTCCCAAATTCAGAATCCTTTCAATTTTAGAAAGGTAACATGGTGCACTCTAAATGCGAAAACAACCCTGGCAGGGTCTGCGGAGCCCCAAGTACTCAAGCTCACTGATATCTGTATAGTGAAACTTATTGCAGCCAGCCCTGTGTGGGATCAATGAAGACGGCAACTAGCCTCTTCTCGCTTCAGGTCAAGTTCTGCCATCTCGTCAGATCCCAAAAATCTTTTTGTTTTCAAGCTTTTCAAATTTCAAGATTGTGTTTGAGGGGCTGGGAACCTAAAATAAACACAGAGGCAGCTACCTTTTAATGAGTACTTTCGGGAAGTTGCAAACTGGCAAAACCATATGGCAGACTTCTATCCAAAGAATAAATATATAAAAATGAAGGGATTTCACCTCCAAAAAAGGGCCATATCTCAGCTTCTCTTAAAAACAAACAAACAAAAAAAACATAATCCAGGAAGACACAGTCCCACAGGGCCACAGTCTGCTAGATACACTGGGTTCTCCAGTCCCCACCTCTCTCTCTTGCCTTACACCCAATCCTCCAGCCTGGCCCCTGTGGGCACCCAGACTCACTCCCCCTGACAAATTTCCCAGCAGGTACTAATGTGCCTCTTATTCAATCCTCTCGACAGCGCCCCCAACACACATACACAATAGTCCCATTTTATAGGCACAGAGGGACAAAGAATTTAAGTCATTTCTCCAACACCCCACAGCTACAACTACAGGTCTGGATCACTCTAGGCCCATCTTTCTCAGCTCCGTAATATTTTATCTCCTGCCAACTTTCAGGAGAGCCAACTGGGAAATGGGGTGAGCCCATGCAGCCCCATTTCCCACACGAGAGAAATGCAAAAGTGAAGGACAAATAGGGAGGGAGAAATGTGAGGCCTGGGCGGGAGAAATGAATGCGAATGCCGGTGTATCACTTCAATGGGAGAAACAACGCAGAAAATGGTTTGCATATCGTTTCACTGGGAGCAAGGACAGGATCGATTCTAGCCTTTTTCTGACATCCTGCATTCCCCAAATCCTGTCTGTAAAGCAAACGGGAGGACACTGTTTTAATGTCCATACCATAAGAGGCAGGAGTGGTAGGAGGTGGAAACTCTGCCTCAGAGAGCTTAAAAAAAATTGTAAAATCCCAAATGGCCTCTTGTCTTTCAGACTCAACTCTGGGCATGTATTTCTATCATTTCATACATATGTTTACTGTTGTCTTTTTTGTCCTTTTCCTTCATAATTTCACACAGAGTTGACCAGTTCAAGTGCAGTGAACATGTGGGTGGGGAAAAGATTCAGTTTTCGGCCCACCTAATCTCTACCTATGTTCCCTCTTATGACATTTATGATACTTGAGTTTCTTATCACTGGCAGCATCACTCATTTTTGTTTTCCACCCATTTTTATAAAATGAAGACAAAATGCTAAAAATGTTCAAGTTGTGGTCTAAACAAATCCTTCTGCAGGGACTAAGGTGGTGGCACTGGGAATATGGAACCACAGGAGAAAGGAGTGCCACCTCAGCAGGGTATGAAACGTCCATTTATTGGAAGATACAGGAAGCTGATAGACAATGGGCACGAGTAAGAGATGTCCAAGACAGAATGTGTCAATATCACGGCACCTGCCAATCATAACACTTGGGCCTAGCTGAGTCCAGACCCACCATAAGAACAGGAGACAGCCTCTTGGGCCCTCCCAGCCCTAATTGAAGCCCACACTGCTGAAGGCATTGTAGAGACCCATAAGATGCCAAGCTGGCTTGGTCTGTGTCCTCACTAACGCATCATAGAGATCCTTACTGTTTGAATTCAGCTGAACCTCTGACATTGCCATTTTCCTAGGTCCAAACAGTCTATTATCAGAAAATTCATGTGATTCAATCTAAACCACAAATTCACCTTTACCCATGGTAATCTGACCTGATTCTCAGTTTGAACCGAAATTTAAGAGCACAGGGTTTAGAGTCAGACGGCCTGAGTTTGAGTCCTGGTTCTGCCATTTTCTAGCTGTATAATCCTAGGCAAGTCACTTGTACTCACAAGGTCTCAGTCTCCTCGTCTGAAAAATGGCAATAAAGTAATCCTAGGACCTACTCATGGGACTAGCATGAGACTTAAACAAGACAACTGGAATACAGTAAAGCATGTAAAAGTACTTAGCATGGACTCAGCTATAGTAATGATGACCACTAAGAACCCTAGATACAGTTACCAAGGCCACCATGTATTGGGTCCAGAAAACTGAGGCACAGAAACACAGAGTGACTTGCGTAAGATTACACAGCAGATGAGTGAGTGGCAGAGCCAGCCTGGACTACACCAGAGGTCTTCCCAGCCTATCTCTGGCCTGCTCTGAAAACCGTCCTACAAGTCAGCATCTCAAGAGCGTCCACCAGACCCCACAGCCCCTAGGCCTCACCCGAAGGGCTGGTTAGAATGACACTGAATACAGTGATGTAGGCAAAGTACTAAGTGCAGGCCAGGTATGTGCAGTGATTGCTTAAGTAATGGAAACTCTACTTTTGCTGCCGCCACTGGACCATGTACTCCTAGAAGACGCAGCTTCCTGCCATGGCTGTCTGGGTCGCACTTTGAACCTTGCACAAGCTCTTTCCTTTCCCTGGACCTGAGGTTCTCCATAGGTTACAATAAGGACAGGAGGCAGAAGAGTTAAATCCAATCACCTTTGTCCTCTTCTTTCATCTCTGTCATTCTATGTGGAATTGACCCAACCTTAACCAAACCCCTCTATGGCAAATTAAATATGATGGGAGAGAGTGGGCCCATGAGAGTCCTCCTGCTCACTCTTACCGAGGTGGAGGTAAAGGTATCTAACACCCCCAGCTCTCCGTCAGGGTACCTGCACCCCTTTCTCAGCCCCATCCATTCCTTACACAGCAGCTTCTCCCTAGGACCTGGGCAAGGCTATTTTTGGTTTCGTTCGACCCTCCTCTTCCCTCCCAAATGAATGTTAAGTTGTTCTTTTCCATTCTCTTATTAAGGATTTTCTTGGAAAGAAAATATTATTCCAAACCCAGAAATTTTATTTCTAAATTTGTGCAAATGTAAGTTGTAATACATTAGCTGCATTTCACATTTTGTGCAAATGGCAGAAACAGGCAATTCGTGTGCTATGGGATGGGGGCTGGCCAACGATTTCGATAAAATAAACCCTTTTTTAATTTAAATGCTAATGCACTGAATTAAAATTTAATAACTGAGGAAATTGAAAAGCCGAGCAGGAATATTGGAAATAAATCCAAGCAGAAACAGCTGAAATTAAAAATTCTAGAGAGTGGGAGGATAGCAGCTAAGCTGTCTTATATGATTACATTTTTTTTTTCAGAATGAAGCAAAAAAAAAAAAAAAAATCCTATCTCTCGCTGGCTCTAGGGCAGTAAATCCACAGTGCTGTGATTTATTGCTCAATTTTCCTGAGGGAAAAAGGCTTTCTTTCATGCTGAAATATTTCATAAATTTCAAGCCAGCATAAATTCTTAATTTAAAAGTTATGGAGGTCACATTTAGTGCACTGGTACGGTTCCAAAATCTTAAAGGAATAGCAGCAACCAAAAAAAAAAAAAAAAAAAAAAAAAAAAAAGGGGTAGAATTTGCTTTTCTTTTTTTTTCTTTTTTTTTTTTTTTTTTCATTTTGGTTTTAATTCACGACTTGAAATTTCATTATTAAAGATTCCTCCTAGATGGATGAAACCCAAGCACGTGGGGAACTGGTGTGTGTTTGGAAATCTGCTGCAAAAGATGAAGAGATAAAGATTTAATTCAATTATAAAAAGGCATTCTTTTTTTTAAGCCACTTGAGGAATTTCTGGTAAAAATTTCCTCCCTTCATTGCCCGGGAAGGGGTGAGGGTGGGGGAGGGTGGCCAATGTAATTGCTTCTCTTAGATCTCCAATCTTTTGTGCACACTGATATATTCATTTGTTATACAGCTGTTCAACGGCGGAAAGAATGCTGGGGCGCCCATAATTCTAAGCAAATCAATCAAAAATTAATGATTTGTCATGCTTGCACAATGGAGGAAAACAGCTCCTTGGGTCCTGGCTGCCTGATCTCGAAGAATGAAATGCCTTTCTTCGATAAGACAGCCGAGCCAGAGGTTCAGGGAGGCGGAGGTGCCACAGCAAATGTGGGGGCTCCCAGTCCCCCCAAGCTCTGAGGGGATGGAGGGGGCTACCATCTTGGAGGGGGCATCTCCAAGATGGCGCCTCGGCCGGTCAAGCCCGGGACCTGGCGCGGCACATTTCCATGGTGGTATAATTAGGATCTTGTCTTGTCCCTCCCCCACTGAATCTCAAAAATTGCTTCCTCTCTGGGGACTTCGATGACTCCTCCCCTCCCCCACCAGATCTGATTTGTCCTTGTTCATTGTTCTCCAACCCTGCTAACGCACCACCACCAGTGCCTTTCACCAACTCTATGGGCCTGGGATTACGGTTCCTGGAGCACCTGTCTCCCCCCGACTGGGCACTCCTCCTGGACAAAGACCACATCCCACATGTGGCCAAGTCTCCAGCACTCAGCTCAGGACCTGGCACAGAGCCAATACCCAGCAAATATGGTCAAATTCATTAGTTGTTATTTCTCAGGAAATATAAGTGAGGTTCTTTAGATGAATGATGAACTGCATTGGCAATTAATTATACTTGGATGAAATACAACAACCAATCTTAAATAATCACTCCTTTATTCATTCAACAGATATTTCCTTGAAAGCCTACTATGTGTCAAACACTGTGCTCAGCGTTGGGTGGACGACTTCAAATCCACTGGTGGACCATTCCAAATCCCCAATGTTCACTGCTTCTGGGGCTTCTCTCCACCCTTGGAAGGGAAGAGTGAATGCAACCAACCCAAAACGGGAAGTTCTCTGCCCCCTGAAGTCTTGTATTCTTTTCATACTAATTCATGTGAGTGGTCTATTCACAAGTATCGAATGCATGTTACTACATAACACATATGTGCGTATTTCATACGTACACATGTATGTATGTATGTTAGTTTGAATATATAAATTCTGTTTTAATATGCCAACTGGTTCAACTAACTCTGTAGGAAGACTTTCACCCCAGGGGTGAGTGAAACCAAGTACTCTCAACTTGGAGGCCCGGTAGGAGGTGCTACACCTGTGAGAAGCACCTGCCAGAGCCCCAGGCCCTGCCCAGAGGATGATTCCATGCCCCCTATTTACTGAAGACAGGACAAGTGGATCCAAAAAAACTCAAGTCTCATCAACTATCTCTATCCTTTCTAATAGCCAGTAGGTCCCCAAATTTAACTTAACTTCTCTCCCACTGGGGTGCAAGACTCAAATCAGAAGTCATTTGCTCATCCAACAATTATTTACTGAGCTCCTTCTACACACCAGACATTATTATAGGCAGATGGAATGTACCCCAATGGCGATTACATTCAAGTAGGGGAGAAAGTAACATTAGGTGTAATAAATAAGGACAATATAGAGTATACTAGAAAGTAATCAGTACTGTGGGGGGAAAATAGAGAAGGGCAGGGGGTAACCAGAAGGCTGGGGACAAGGGACGAGCTGTAGGTTGCAGATCGAAATAATGTGATCAGAGTAGGTGTTATTGGGTAAACAATGGAAGGAGGTGGGGAAGTTGGTCAGGTGGAGTCTGGGAAGGAGAATGGCCAGTGCAGAGATGCAAGGGGTGGGAGTGGGTGGGGACAAGTGCAGGAGAGGTACAGGAGGTTGGCCCAGGGCCTTACAGGTCACTCTGGCTTTTACTCCGGAGACCCACTGGAAGGTTTTGGCAAAGTGACATAATTTGACTTTCGTTCCAGCAGCTGTTAAGAGCAGACCAAAGGGCAAGGGTGGAAGCAGGTGGGAGGAGGTTACTGCAGCAGCTCAGGTAAAAGATGAGGGCGGCTGGAACTCGGATAGCGGCAGTGATGGGGGAAGGGAGGCTCGGGTTCTGAATATATTGGAAAGGGGAACCAACAGGACTTGCTGATGAACTGGATGTGGGGTATGAGAGAAGGAGTCAAGAAATTGCAAACATCTTTCTCCTCATCACCAAAAAAAAAAATGGAATTGCGTCTCTCTGGTGCATAAGAATATTAATCATCAGCACAGCACGTTATAGATTGTTACACTGCATCGAATCCTCCCAGTAACCCTGAGACGGAGACGTGACAGTTTAATTGTCCCCTCTTTAATCAAGAATTAACCAAGCACCCCGAGGGGCCAAGTGACTTGTCCAAGGTCACACAGCTGGTCAATGGGTTGGCCAGGGCTCACGCATTTTTTAATACACATCTTCATCTCTAGAACCAAGGAATCAAACCTGACCCCAAACTATGTAGATGAACTGCTTTTCTATATAACCACAGGGCCCTGATTCGAGTACAAGCACGTCCCACTTTTATTCAACAGGTAATCTTGAAAAACACCTATTAAGGGTGACTACCAACACTGAACAACAGCCTTGCAAGGTGTTAAAGAGGATTCCATGCCCAGGAAACTACATATATTATAAATTCCCTAATTAGACCCTGCTTCTTAGATCACATTCAGTGATATGTTTCTAGCATGTGGTACTTGGTTTTTAATTTTGTACATTTGTTTTCCCAAGTGAACATGGTTACTCAAATACACTAACTCCCCGCTAGGTTCCAAGTTTGAGCGGTGGGTGGAAGCTGCCAGAGAAGGCTCTGGGTTAAAAGAACTGGAACTCAGATGTGCGACGCCATTTTTCAATAGCTATATACAGTTCATACTAGATGTGTGATTCTGAGCAAGGCCTTGGGAGATTGATACTAAGATGAATCCGACAGGCTTCCTTATTCATTTACCCAACTACTACCTATTAAGTGCCTACAATGTGCTAGGCACCAGGGTAGTTACTGGGGACACAAGCGCAACACGAATGGTGAGGAAGACAAGCAGGGATTGCTTAATTACCTTACACTGTCAATTTATAATTACCAACTGAGATACGTACTCTGAAGAGAAAGGCCTAGATTCCATGAGCATCTCTGACAACAGAAAACAATGAGACTGCAGGGCTGGGAAGGGCTTCCCTGAGGAAGAGAGGCTAGAACAGGGCACATGGAGGTCCTGCTCATCGGGGAGATGTAAAATCTAGATGCAAACGAAGCTAATAGCAGTGGGGTGCCAGGCAGTGAGGAGAAGGGTGCCATCTCGCCAGCTGAGAAGCCTGGGGCACTGAACCCTCATGGCAGCAAACTTCACTGAGGGCCTTCTCCTCTGGAGGAAGGGGCCAGCTCAGGGACATGCCTGGGCTCAACAGAGGGAGCCCCTGACCAGACCCCAGGCCAGAGCCCAGAGGCTAAGGGAGGCCCCCAGAGATGCCATCAACTGGCCAAAGTTCTAACTACAAGGGAAATCCATGAGAAACCACCAATGGCTCCATTCCTCTTGGTTATGTTGCCCTCTACCCCTTTCCAAGCCCCTGCTGTCTGAGGTCAAATGTCAAGAAATAAATCAGGCTTTTCAGGAATGGAACCAGCACAGGCCTTGTCTGTATCACATGAGTTTCCTGGTATGGGCAGTTTCTTCTCCTCTCACTGGTGGGCAGCCAAGCAAACTAGAGCAGGACTCTAACACTGACATTATCATCATCACCACCACCATCATCGTCTTCATTCTTTGTCATCACCATCCACAGCTAGTAATTACTGAGCATCTGTACACCAGGCTAAGGAGTTTCTGATTTACTCCCAGGCTCATGGGCCACCTCGGAAGGCACCTCTGAAAGCAACTGCTGGCTGCAGTATGGAGGCAGGGAGCCCAACGTAAAGGCCACGGTCATCTTCCCGGGAAGAGATGATAATGGTTTGAGGATGGCAGTAGAGAAGAGAAAGCTCCAGGACTGAGGCTATTGGGAGTGACAAAGATCACCTGAGACAGAGTGCAGAAAGCACCTAGGGTGGAGCTGGCACACTGCAATGGCTCAATAGATGGCAGGTTTTAAAACATATTAAACTGCTGCAGCTGTGGTGTGCACAGGGCCTGCTCTCTGTGCACAGACCTGGGCACCGGGAGGGATGGAAGTAAAAAGATGAATTCACCTCCACACCTGGGACCTGACATGGGCCTCAGAAGAAGGGGGCGTCCTGGCCTCAGAGAGGAGGGGCAGTAGCCACTACAGGCTGCCATGCAGGACTCACCACCCAGAACTGGTCACAAGCCTCCTTCTCATCCCAAGACACCTGCCTGATGCCACCACAGGTGGAGCTCACAGTCCACACCTGGACCTAAAGGGTCTGTGACAGTTTCTGGTTGTCTAATATGTGTAAATTCTATTCGCCCAGCTGGCTGGATCACCAAGGATTCCGAGACTGCTTCAAAAAGTGTGAGGTTGTTCCTGAAGTCAGGCCCGGCGAGGTTGTTGGTTTTTTAAAAAAAATTTTATACTGAAATAATTTAACATTTATAGAAGAGTTGCAAAAAAAACTACGGGAGTTCCCTTCCACCCTTCACCCAACATGAACAACATGAAGGGCTTTGGTAGAGGCGAAACACAGTCAGAATTCTATCTGCCAAAGGACTGCTGGAGGGGACAATATGGAGACAGTAAGACCAGTTAGGGGACTGATGCCAGCGTCCAGGGAGGGTCAGCTGAGGTCTGATCTCCCTCCCTGGGACTAGCAGTCAAAAAGCCTTCAGGCTCCAAGACTAAACCATGCAGAAGGATACAAGAGCAAGGGTGGCAGTCTCTGGGAGTCAGGCAGGGCACAAGCCCTGCCACTTGCTAGTGGGACCTCAGGTAAGAGACTTGACGTATCCGTGCCTCATTTCCTTCCTCTATGCAACGGGAGTGATGCTAGTGCCCACCTCAGAGCCTGTTGTGAGGACTAAGCGAGTTAATCAGTCACATCTTAGAGCAGGGTCTTTATGTCCACACAGTGTACTATTAATCCAGCATAAAGGGCCTCAGATGGGGATAATGCTAACAATCTCGGAGAAAGAGACATCTACTGAGCACCTCCTATATGTCAGGCCTGGGCTGGGGCACTGCATGCACCATCTCAACCACTGTAAGCAGTGGGGACTGACCCTAACCCCGCTGTCCGGACGAAGACCCAGAGGCTCACAGGGTGAAGGGACCAGCTGGGAAGAAGTTCAGATGCTGTGATTCTAAGTCCCTATTCTCAAACTCTACGCCATGTTGCCTCCAAGGTCCAGCGGGGTGACCCTGGCGAGGAACTTTGCCCTCCTTTAAGAGTAGACACGCTCTTTTGGGTGCATAAATGCTGCTCTGTTTCTTTCTTAAAAAAAGAAAAGTGTCTCAGTTCTTTACAGTCATACACTTAATCTCTCAATTTACAAAAGAACGAGTCATGTGACTGGATTCCACAAAAATTCTCTCTCCAGGTTTATGATTTTACAGAAAACTCCAGGGAAAACCGCCTGGAGCGAGTTAAAACCAGATCAGCCATAAACCATGTCCTGGTACAGCCTCACCAAGCCAAGACTCAGATTACTCATTAAATACATGATAAATATTCGCCTCAGATCAGC
>NW_006440132.1:6604910-6632417 GCF_000325575.1 Pteropus alecto
GTGTAAAATAGAAAACGTTTTTGCTTCATGGCGGGGGGACCTATTATAAATACAGAGGGTTGCAAGCTCCAAATTAGTGAACCCAGAATTGGGGGACAGGGTTTTTAAGTCACCCCCTTAGGTATTTTTAAGTAAGGTAGTAAGGGGAAAAGGCAGCTCCTCAAACCTCTTCAAGGGACCAGAGTAAAGGCCTTGAGCTTCCTGTGACATGGCCAAGGTGATGCTGCAAGGTCCAGATAGCCTCCAGGGAAAAGCGGCAGCCCTCCACGCCGGGAGACCCCTTCCTCTGACTGCTGGCACAGGCCGTGTCCGGCCTTCCATCCGCCCTTCTGTCCAGTGAGGCTGCTAGACTGACAGCCTCTCGGAAACCTTCCAATCAAGACAGTGAAGTCAGGCAGACCTGGGTTCAAATTCTGTCTGGGCCTCTAGGAGCTCAGCGACCTGGCTCAAGTCACATCACCTCTCTCAGCCTCAGTTTCCTCTGATGAAAAATGAGAGAAACATAGCTGCTGAATAGAAAAAAAAAGTTCAAAGTCTGTAACATGCTTGGCTAGTGCTAACAATACTACATGAGCCACAGATCTAGATGATGACATGATTACATTGACGGTGGTGAGTAAAACTCATACTTAAAAAAAAAACAAAAGCATATTCTGATCACTCCAGCAGGATTAACTTGGCACAGTAGTTCCAGCATAGAATCTGAAGCTGGACTGGCCTGGGTTCATACCCTGACTCCGCAACTTACAAGCCACGTGACACCAGCTAAAGTTACTTAACCCTTTGAGACTCGGTTTCCTCATATGTCAAATGGGGATAATAACAGTACTCACCTCACAAGGTTATTACTTAGGACTAAATTAGTTAACATATACAAAGTTCTCAAAAACAATGGCGCATAGCAAATGCTATATAAAAATTACTTATTTAAATGATTGAGCATTTGTTAAACTTTAGCTATATCATTTATTAAAATTTGGGCAAGTCACTGTTTTCCTCTGAGCCTCAGTTTCTCTAGCCATAAACTGGACAGTGATGACCAGACAGACTGTGAGCACCCTCCAAGTTCAGAAACTTGCTGATTCTGTTGTTTCTGCCTTTGCTCATGCCATCCCACTGCCTAGACTGTAGTCTACCCTCACCAGCTGGATCCCAGACCCTGCTCCAGAAAGCCTTCCCTGAACACAGGGACAACCTCCTAGAGGCCCAAGGGTGTGCCTGAGCACAACCGAGGACATTGCCACTCTACAGCCTTGCTGCCAACCAAACTGCAAGTTCTAAGAGCATGGCCAGCCTTTTATAAACAGCAACTCTGTGTCTCCACAGTACCCAGGGCTGTGTTGCATATAGAAAGGGCTTAATAAAGGTAAATTGGTTTAAAACATAAAGGAATTAACTGTACTGCCAATACTTAGGGAACCATGGTGGTGAACGGGGTCTAGGGAATCTTCTAGTCCAAGAACGGCAAACAGGTTTTATTTTCATTGCCAATTCTAATCAAGCAGTCGTGGCTGCCTGGGGCAATGTGTTGAGAAGGATTCTGGGGCCACATCAGAGCTCAGCTAGGAAGGGTGCTGTGATTGATTACTCATGTCTGCAGTGAGCATGGTAAAGCTGGGGATGGTGGCTTGCCTGGCTCCCCACCAATTTCCTTTCACAGATAGAGAAACTGAGGTCTCCTGACTCCCAAAGTACTCTTTTACGCACACACTCTCATTTGCAAAAACATTCCTACATGAAGGAGGAGCCCTGGCCTTTTAAAATTTGGAGTAAAGAGATCTCAAAGAAGAGAGAAGACCAGAGACAAAGAAATGCACGCAGAAAAAAAACGACGTGTAAAACACAGGGCTCGCTTTGGTTGTGAAAGAGAAATTATTACAGAAGGGCAAAGTAAACATTCTAAGAAAGGCTTTTTTCTTTTTTTAAAAAAAGAAAAGTCTGCCACACATGCTCGAAGTAGAAATCTTACAAATTCCTATTGCAAAATAACTCCTGGTCAGCCAACCACAATCTCTATAAATATATCACAAGATCAACAGCCCAGGCAAATAGGGGGAGGGAGAGAATAACTGCATGAATTTTTTAAAAATCAAAATAGTTCTTCTCACAGTTGGAAAGGAAGAAGTCACCCATTTTCCTACAAAATGAGAGGCCCATGAAGAAAAGAAAGACTGTAATTTACACAACCCAATGAACACCTGCTGAGAAATCTAGACAGCCAAACTATTTTGAAATTATTTTACAATTCTGCTTTCTTTGCAGGAGAAAAAAAAAACCTGGCACCCTGAATTCATTAGGGCAGCCATGACCTTCCAAAGGCTTCCATGGACCTATTCAGGGTGGGAGCAGCCAAATGCTCTAAGGGGCCTGATCTGGGTGGTAAATCCTAGGGGATCCGGACTTGAAAAACAGAAGGCACTCTAAGTCTTTAAAATTCAGGCAATTTCATATAAGGAGGATTTGAGTACACAGGTGATCAACGGGCTGAGAGGTCAAAGAGGGAATGGAAAGGCAATCTGGGGTGAACGTATGAGGGAGCTGCCACCTCAGGCCCCTGGGGAGAGAAAGGGAAGGGATGGTATTCCCAGAAGTTGTGGCTGTTCGGCAAGGGCTGCCCCATGAGGATGGATGGCAGAGAGAGGGGCTGGAACCGTAAAGAAAACACTGAAAGAGGCAGAGTACGAGTGGGGAGAAATACCCTGGGCATTTCCCTTCTTCCCACCTTTCCAATCTGCCTGCTGTGCATCCTTCTTGCAAAACTATTTAAAGGCCAGACAGCAAAGGTGACTGGGAAATGTAGTTCCTTGCAATACAGGGCACAGTAGGGGAAAGTAAGGATGGAGCTGAGTGAGGTCAAACCAACAGCTCAGATCAGGAAATTTCTGAAGGGCTACAGCCACTTGATGACAGTGTCCTGCACAGCTCGCCAAGGGGTCCACCTGCGTCCAGCATCCTCACAGGCAAAGTCTGTCCTCCCTTGACCTGCGTGCTCTTCTACACTACCTAGTAGAGTCACAGCTCAGAGTGGAAAGGACCCTAAAAGTCCAAGAAATGGAAGCCTGGCCATCCAGCCCTCATCCTCCAATACATGGGGATGCTTGGAAGGCCTGCCAGCACATTTTTGCTTCCGGCCTTTGCTGAAAATCTCCTATTGAAAGAAAACTCAAAATGTGGACAGCTAGTTGTCCCCAAGCCATCGCTCAGAAGATCCAAGCAGCCAGTGGACACTCTAGAAGCATCTCCTAACCAGATCTAGAACACTATGCTCATTGGGGTCAGAGAAGAGTCTCTGTGATACCAAAGTCTGATGCCAGCCAGGCTGGCTGAGAGGGGAACCCCTCCTAAGGCCCTAGAACTTTCCACCTCGGGGCCATTACTCCAGATTCACACTGGAACTTTATGGTGTTATTTTCTGAATGATATCGTAAAAGTCAAGCATATCCATGTCTCACGAGGCATAGACTCGACCCTGTGAGCTTCTTTGTCCTGACTGTGGCAGAAGGCTTCGTTTCAAACTACATTCTGCAAAGAAAGAGAGGGCCCTTCTCCTTCATCGAAAGCGCCGTTCCCCGCCCCCCAAGCCACAGGGCCAATCTCCTTCCTGTTTTCTTCACGCACTCATTGCCTGGGCCATTCAAACAGTATTGATCAACCAGCTGGTACACTCAGTCATCTTTTTATGGCCTCTCTTCTCAGCTGGACCATACATCTTCCCCAGGCAGGGGCTGGGCCTCTGGATTCCCCAGTGCCCACCACATGACCCAGCAAATCGAGAGCATCTACAGAGTATCCTTAAAGGAGAAGATGACCCAGGTTCCCAGAGCTGAGTCTGGGGTGAGGTAGGAATAACACATTCTATCAACACCCCACATTCATTTAGTAATCGATGGGATATTTACATCCATTACTTCATTTAATTCTTTAAAGGCAGGAGTCATGATTTCCATCTCAGAGTGGAGGGAGTGGCAGCAAGCAACTTTGCCCAAAGCCACTAGGTACTGGCAGGGCCGAGATTCAAACCCAGGTCTTCCTCTAAAACAAATACTGAGTTCCTTCCCTCTCCTGGCTCCAGTCTCCCTTTCCAAGGCCCCATATCTTGCTTCTCTTTCATGAAACGAATTGGTTTAATAAAATCATTAAGTGATAAAAAGAGTTAATACACGTAAGGCACTTAGAAGAGTGCCTGGAACAGACAGAGTACCACGTAAATAAAGATGACCACTGTCTTCCTTGTTATCATCGTTGCTTCTCCATCGCTGCAAAACTCATTTCAAAACGTCGACCTACCACACCATCACAGTTAGCAAACTTCACAGCCAAAGCAGCAGATATGGAAAATGCGTATACTTAATTAAAACTAGAAAATTAAAGTCCAGTGACTTATCAGTTAAAAGGAGACCTCTGAAGATATTGTATGATTCTAAGAAGTCTGTCCAAGCAAAGCACTGACCTTCCCTGTACCAGGCCACCACCAACACCTTATTCCAAACTAGACTAGAATCTCCCCTCCTGACTGATAACCTCATGGACAACACCTTCAGTGCACAAAATATGGTACTTTCAAAAGTAGTAATCATAGAAAGCTAAGCGGAAAGGACAAAAATCATCTATTTGAGCCAGGAAGCCTGCTGTCCAGAGGGAAAATAAAGGCCCAGAGCGAAGGTACCATGTGCAAGGTCACATGTGTTTGAACATGATCTGCAAGTCCCTTTCACAAGGGTTACTTACTGCTCCCTTGTCAGGTTTATGGGAACTAAATATGTGTTTTAGGCCAGACATATGAAAATCAGTACTCCGAGACACCAGCTCATGGCTTGGCCCAAAGTCTTTGTGCCAATAAAACAAGTCGGCAGCTACCAATTCCACAATAAAATCATCCTAAGACAGGATGAGAAGGCAGCATTCTGCTATGTCATCTTTCCCAAATGGGGCTCTTCTGCAAGAATTTCCAAAGCAGCTGTGTGCCCTCAGCTGTCACATCCATTGCCGCTTTTCTCTAATTTTAACTTGGCACTGTCACAACAGCCTTACCAACTCTCGTATTCTTTGACCTAGTAATCCACTTTGGAGATATCGTATAAAAGAAAAAAGATTCGTGCACAAAGATGTCCATCGCACTATTTATAATTAAAACTGGGAAACAACCTACACGTATGATGTAAACAAATAACTTCTTACAAAGCCACTGGAATGGATGCTCACGAATGGTAGAAAGCTACATGAAAAATGCTTCAGTGCTCAAGTGAAAATGACAAGAACAAAATCAAAACCATAGATTTAACTTTAAATGAACAAAGCGATACATGCACATACACAGTATAGGGGTAGCTTGAAAACAGGTGATTTTCGTCCTCCTTCCTGCTTAGCTTTCTATCATGACTACTTTGGAGGAAAAACTCACTGTAGTTTACACATGCTACACATCTATAAAGGCAGGTATCGGGAACAAGATGATTTCCTGGGATGACATTCTTCTCCAGATTGAAGACCTGTGTCTCACCAAGACATGTATTTACAGTCTGTCCTCGAGGATGCAGACACTTGAGTAGACTTGGTGGCTGGACCCAGGTACATACCCATCCACTGGGAAGTTCAGCACTCGGGGCATTTGAGCATCACCTGGGAGCTGAACGAAATGACCCTGAGACTATCTTCAAACACTGAGACTTTCTAAGAGGCTCTTGGGAGAGGTAATCTTGAAGCCTGTTGCCTTTTGAATACAGTAGACCTGTGAGTGATATTTTTATATTGTACGTAGTCATGACTACAATAACGATATGACCAATGAAGTGTACTGATACATTACATACCAGTGACTCTAAAAGGCTCACTAAATGGCATGTTAGATGAGTTCAAAGACATTAACCAGGGATAATTCACACACTTTACAACTGGGGAAACTGAGGTCCTGAGTAGCAATGTGACTCGCTGTTTTAAGGAACTGGATCCAAGTGAGGATGCTCACTCAGAGACGAGCAGTCGGACCGCATGTGTGAACGTAGGCAGGCATCTTTAGTAAACCATCTCATTTTATCCTCACCACTTCACGGTGCGGTAAAGAATACTGTTGATACTTCTCTTGGTCTTTCCGAAGTCCCTAATAATATTGTGATTTTATAAAGAAACTGAGGCTCAGAGAGGTAAATTTAGTGGCCCCAAATCACAAAGCTATTAAGCAGCAGGGCCAGTATTTGTACCCAAGCTTGTCTGGCACCAAAGCCCATGCATGCAACCATCGTGCCATACCTAACTCTCCCAAAAGGAAATGAAATGAGAGAGTTATATGGAGTCGGACTGCACCACAGTATGAGGAAATATGCTCAGAGGCACAGAGTTTGCCTAGAGGCAGTGAGCTCCCCAGGGGAGGTGTGTCATCAAAGGATGCACAGCCATCTGGCAAAAAAAAAAAAAAAAAATCAGAGGCTGTAAGTAAAAGGATGGATCGGCTATGAGGAGGGAGGGAAGAGAGAGAGAGGGATAAAAAGTGTGGTGTTTCTTGCCAGTATATTCCAGTTCTGAATCCTTCTGGAAGATCCCAAACCTTCCTAACACTTCTTCAGACCAAGAATACTTATCCAGCTTTTTCATCCTCTCCAATATTTAAAGGCCACCATCTTTTAGTGAAATGTTGCGGACCAAATATTTCATTTCCTTTATTCCCCTCTTCCTGGCTTCACAAGTGTAGTAAAAAGTTAATGAATCTATAAATTGCTCACTGGGTTAAAAAAAAAAAAAAAACAGTTAATGGAAATTTTAATGAAAATGTCCCGCCTGCATAACTGATGGCAAACCCAGGACTGAATACCTGGCACTGCACGGCTAGAACCGGGTGCCATGAAAACTCGAAAACCTTTACTAAAAGAAACGGAGGTCCCAAGCTCATGGACAGCCAAGAGATGAGGATGACTCCATTCCATACTTCAAGGTGGCGAGTAGCATTTATCCCATGGGCAACATCGTCAGCACATTTGATCATCAAACTGGGAAACCCCATTTCTGAGAAAAGGAAAATGGCACAGAATCACACTCATTCTGAGGTACAAGGCCAAGGTTTGGGACTTGACACTAAAGTTGGGAAAAGTCATGATAACTGAAAAGCCACCATGTACTGCTAGGGTTCCCAAGAGGAGTCCATGGACATCTAAGTACCTGAGTTCCTCTCCTCCGGAAATGCCGGAGTCTACACAAGAGGGGTGTGTGTATTTTGGAAAAAGTGCCCCAGGCCACCCTGGACATGCTCCCTATTCAAAAGTATCTCTTTGATGTCTACTCTGTCAAGCGCTGAGCTAGAACCTTTACAGACTTTATTTCTGAGATGCTCCCTGTAACATGGAAAGGTAAACAAGACTACCTCACTTTAATTGGAAAAGAAATGGAGGCTCAGAGAAGTGAAGTGCCTACCTCAAGGTAACACAGCCAGTCCAACCCCACCACTGCAGGGACATACTCGGGCAGTCAGCACTCATGACAAATCACCCAGGCTTCCTTCGAAAGCCTCCTAGCAGGCTTTCCAGCCTTCATTCGAGACCCTGCAATCCAACAGCCTATACCTGTAGCCTGTTTGGACTTTCTAAGACACAAATCTGACCCTGTCATTCCACCATTTAAACTCTTCACAGACTCCATTTTTCCTGCCAAGGTAAAAACCACACTCCTTCCCGGCTGCCACCAACACAATCCTCACACCTAATGTTCCGGCCAAACCAGAGCTCCTGCACCAGCTCCCTTGCTCACTGCCCGGCTAACTCTCCTCCCCAGCCTTCACTCAAGTTTCATCTTAGACATCACTTCCACCAGGAAACTTATCGACATCACTACTTTGCCCTACTCCACCCCCCATCGCCCCCTGGCCACCCAAGGCAGAAGAGCTTGAGCTCCTCTAATGTACACTCTTCCCAGTGGTCCCACTGCCCAACTACCTACCTACCTGCCACCTACCCTGGGCCATCGGCAACCCTGAGGCAGGGAAGAGGTTTGTTAACTGAGCACAGGGCTTGATGCAAAGAGACCTGGGAAACGCTGAGAATGGGCAGGGTAGCAGGAGATGTCTTTCTGCAGCATCCTTGTCATACAACAGGCCCAAACCCTTGGACCAGGTCCAGTTCTGCTCAGCCTTTCTCAGCCTCTTCAAGGGAAAATTACATGGACCAGTAGCCCATGGTTATGGGAGATGATGGAGTGTTGACAAGAGCCAGAAGAAATGTAGTTTCCCCTAACACCTTCAACCTCCTCGCCCGTTCATTCTTTTCTCACCAGCTCTAATAGGATACAAGTGGTTGAAATAGAGTAGGAGAAACAGAAGGACGGGAAACCACATAAGGACAGGAAGAGGAATGCCACAAGCACGTGCTCAGGAGAGTGGCGACAGGCACGAGTTTGTCCTAAGGGTGATCTAGGCCAACTGCAAAGCTACGTGGACACAGACACCATCCCACCAACAACCAGGGCTCTCAAAGGAAAGCACGGGGACAAGAAATACCTGGAAATTATAACAGCTGCTTTTAGTTTCCAGAGATTTTGAAGCCTCTTTCTCTTTGTTTTTCCCCTAAACCAGTTACAATTAGCATTGAGGGATATAATTACATTGTTAGTCTAATTGCCTGTTTGAAGCAGGATCTACGGGGGTTTAATGGAAGATTTGAGGGGGAGGGCAGAGAAAATAAAAAGTCAGGATAATCACAGAAGAGATGTGTAATGTGACTTTCTTCCCAGGTAGAGTCGAGGCCTGAGCTGCACCAGAGGCCAGGGAATTGCGTCCCCGACACCTCCCTTACCCAGCTGGGCGGGGAATGGCACTACTAGGTGGCGTGACTTCACTGGAAATTGATTTTGGCGACGTTGACCTAATTAATCAGGAAAGGATCCTAGAAAGGCCCTCGGATTTGGAGCCTTTGCACTATTACTGACAGTGACACATTTACACACTGGCGGGCAGTATTTTCCCAGGTGGGGCGAGCACTGTGGCAGTTGACAGGGCTGGGCTCTTGTGGGGCCAGAGACCTGCCCTTCACTCTGGGTGGGTGGTCCTGTGCAGGGGGAGCATGGGTTTGGGGCTCTGGGGACAGAAACTAAGAGGTAGGCAGCTCTGAGCTCAGGATGAAGAGCATCATTCTCCTAAAGGGCAAGAAGACCGCTGGGAGAGAGTGAACACCTTGACAACAAAGGAATTCTGGCTGGATGACCTTGTGGTGGGGACACAGAGGAACCAAGATGAGGAAGAACCAAATGCCTCTGAGGGACTGTTCAAGCAACTCGTGTCCCCAGACCACAGGACAGGGGTCTGCAGGGACAGTGAAGGACAGAAAGGTTCTCTTTACCTCAGAAGACGCCTCCTGTCCCCCAGCCACTGACTTCTTCAGTTATGGGACTTCCGCCCTGAAGACCCAGCCCTCATATGTGGGCAGCAATGGAAATGCTCCTTCTCTAATTACTTTTTTCCAATTACAGGTAGCAATTTGCAGTAACCAAACGCTATCTCCATGTGGGAAATGGGAAGCTCCAATGCAGAAGTCAAAAGTAAGACAATCTTATGGGCAATTATGGCCACCACGGTGGCCTTGTTGTGTTCCAGGGCCTTTTTCTCCATCATCCATCGTCCTATTTAATACAAGCACAACATCTGGACTAGGGAACCTACACTCAAGCCTAATATCTGCCACCCCGAGGTTGAGAAAATAGGCAGAGATTAACTGCCCCACTGTCCTTTAGTTTCCCACCTTGGGGAGAAAGGGGGAAACGACTCATCCCACAGGCTACCCTACCCCCCGTTCTAAAAGGTGGGAAAGCAGGAAGTTTCCTTACTAAGACAATGAGTGCAGAGATAACAACTTCATCGGACAGGACAGATCTGACCCTGTGTACACACCTCCCTCATCCATAGGAGGACGCTGCTTTCTGAAGCCATTGCACCTGTAACCGCCACTATATCAGAGACTCCCATTTGCTCACCCCAGCAGAGCTGGCTTCTAGCACAATACTGGCACAGAGCAGGCACTCAAAATTATGCCGATGGATGAATGGCACAGAGTGGGCATTTAAAGCTACCAGGTGGGTCTGATGAAATGACATGTGTCCTTTTGATCTGATAAGCACAGATTCCTTCTAGAACCATCTAATTCCCATGGCCACATGCCTCTTTGGATCTGTCCTCTGATCTGGCAACTGCAAAGCCATGAGGCTCGGGGGCCTCAGCAATATTCTTTAAGGCCCTGAAACATTCCACAGAAAAGTCTGAAGATTTGGGTTTCAAGGCAAAAAGATGGCCAGTCAGGTGCCATAGAGTTCGGAAAGGCAGTCTCTGCTTTCCTCCCGCACCCTGCCTTCTGACTAGCTTGTGTCTCTAAGCAGAACTGTCATAGGCCGAATTTCAGAGCCGCCTGGGAGAAATGAGTTCTGCCAGGGTTTCTGCATTTTCCCCACTCAGTGCTGACAATGGCGGTGGAGTGTGCTTGAGGCCCTCAGCACAAAGGGAGCAAAAATTTCACCGCACCATTTATGAGGTTACACTGCACATATGACCCAGAGCAGAAAGACTCATTGAAATCCAATAAAGATGAAGGGCGGGGGAGGCTGCTCTGTTCTTAGAGAAGCCAACAGCATCTCCTTCCACACGATCTGCCCGGCTCTGCCATCGACCGAGGGGAAAACGAGCTGCCATTCTGACGCTCTGTCCAGAGTGACAAGATGGTGACCAAGGGGACATCCTGGACTCACCCTTCTCCCCCACATCCGTCTAGGCCTTCTACTAAAAACGCTTTCAAAAGTCTGAAGCAGCTGTGGTCTTCTTTGAGGGGGCAGGAGGTTAGAAAGAAAAAGTTTTGTTTATAATAAAACATAAAAACAAAGCCATGGCACTTGTTTTTCTAGTTGAGTCAATTATCGGCTGCTTTCGCATTCTTGAAGGCCGAGAGACCTACATATCGGAGCTGTTCTAGCCACAGAAAGCAGCCAGGGGATGTGAAAGGTCTGGTCCCAAACGGGGTCTCCGAGGGCCTGACCTTGAGCTTCGAAACACAGAGCCAAACTCGCAATTCAATTCGGCTCAGTTCCATAGTCACTTAATAATCAGAGGAGACGTGGCCGTGGGAATTGGAAGTTTCTAGGGGGAGTCTATGTGTCAAGCCCTATGCTGGACTTTGGGGATTTACGTAATAAGACACTTCGAGGACCCTGCAATCTGGGAGGGCCAAGATGATGTCCCATGAAAAATCATTTCGGTGTCACGTGTACTCTGATCACTTGCACCATTTGAGCGTTCACTGTGTGTGCAGTGGTGTACTAAGTACTTTGCACACATCACCTCTTTTAATCCTTACAGAAATGCTGCAGGGTAGGTATTCCATATCTTAATTGTCCAGATGAGGAAACGGAGAAATACTAAGATGAAGCATCTTGTTCAAGAGGAGGAGCGCAGGTTCCCAAATCCCCCTGGACAATTCTAACCAACCCGTGGTTGGTTAGAAGGATTCACTAAAAGGCCCCAGGACAGAGCCCTTGTCAGGAGAGGCAAATGGACATGGGCTGGCTTCCTTCATTCTACAAACCGTCCCTAAGCCCCTCCTCTGAATGGGGCACTCAACCTACACGATCTGAATAAAGGGCGGTGCAGGAAAACAGGCCTCACTTCGAAGGGGAGAGGAGAGCTGCCATCAATGTAAGCCTCGACGCCACAGTGAGGAGGAGGCAGGCCTTCCCAGAGGCACGCGAAACAGAAGGACTGGGCTGCAGGCAAGAAGTGGGCGAGCCCTGCCACTGGCAACAAGCAGCTTCTGGTCAGGAATCCCGCAGCGGCACTGGGAACAGGCATCTGGTAAGGTTCTGATGACCAGCCGCTGGTCTCCCTTTCAGCTCAGTGAGTACAGATCCATCCAAGAGCATGACACCCCCAGCGTGCACGCTGCCATTTCTATGGTACATAGCACATACTCTCCCACCCACCTGGTCCCCATCATGCCCCTGCAAGGGGTATCTGCACACCCCGTTTCAGAGACGAGGAAACTGAAGCACACAGATCCTCACTCGTTGGCCCATAATTGGTGTGGGAACAGAAGAGGCTAGAGGGATGATTAACATCCCAGCTTGCCCCCAACCTCACATAAGTAATTACACGCTGGGTCTGGTCTGCAGTCCCTCCCCCTAGGCACTGCTCTGCAGTCAGGGGAATGAAGGTGGGCCATCTTGAAGAAGCAAAGGGCTGTCTGTCTCCGTGAACTTACATGAAGTCCCAGGACTCCTCGTTTCCTTGGAAAACAGTTTCTAGACTTGTCGCCTATAAATTGCCTGAATCTCTCTCTTTTTTTTGGAAGGTTTTTGCCATTTCACTAATTGCTTTCACTGCCTTTATCTCCATAAATTTAATTAACCTGCTAGGTGACTTTGGGTTCGGAAAGCCACTGCCCCTCTTCAAACTCAGTTTCCCTCTCTGTTAAATGAGAGCGGGCTCTAATCTCTCAGAATTTTGACAGCTTGACGGTCCCAGGATTCTACGACCAGGCTCGGGCTAAGCACATGACCTTGATGTTCTTAGCTGCGTCAGCCCAGAGCTCCCCAGAGTGCCCAAGACCATCCTGCTTGAAACGGCTCCCAGCCCCGCGACAGTGGCGCTAGCTCTCGAGGCCTTGCATTATCCTAGATGAAAAGGCAGGACAGGCTTCCTTGGTAAAGTCCCCTCTGTCCCCGATGGAACCCCAAAGCTCAAATTTGCCTGTGGCATTTCAGAGGAGCTGCTAGTTCCCGGGTGTAGGAGAAAACTCCAGATCGGGGGCTGGATCAAGAGCATAAGCGTGAGGCTGAAATTGTAATAATAATAACTGACATTTATATCACGCCTTTCATCCCCAAATCCCAAATTAATTAACTTTTTACGAGACATTTTTAAACTAGTGCCATTTAATAAAATTCTATTAGGAGAAGTCTTTTTTTTTTTCCCCCAGCCCTATATTTTTATTAACAGCCACCAAAAATATAATTTACAGGCAACCGAAAGCCAGTCAAGAGAGAAAAAGGGAGAGGCTGATTCTGCTGATGAGAAAGCAGGCGATCCAGCACTGACCATAGGGGCTGACCCTCTGGGCTCACTGTTAGGGGTCTGAGTCCTCCAGGGGTCCCATGGGCCCTGGTTACTCTACAAGACTGAATCTCAGCCCTGCATCATTTATCTCATATTTATTGATCACCTATTTTCTGCAGCCACTATATGAGCTGCTGTGGATAAAAGAAGCAAACAAAGCATTCACAGTCTTTGCTTTCTTGGAGCTTACATTCTAAAGGGGTAGACAAACCCTAGACCATTATCTCACTGACAGCTAGATAATTATGACTGTGGTAGGTGCTAAGAAGAAAGAGACCCCTCTCTTCCTTTAAGACAGCATCGAACAGAAAAATAATCAAGTCTGGAGTTAGGGGTAGGTGGATCAGGAAATACTTCCCTGAAAAATTAACATTTATCCTGAAAAATGGTTTGGCATAAGAGGACAAAGCTGGCGAAATTCCATCCTGAGGAGAATGGAGTGCTGACCAAGGTTCACGCAGGAGAGAAGCATCATTAAATGTGTCCTTTTAAATAACTGGTTCTTGGCTGGCCTGTATATAGCAGTCCCCCCATATCCACAGGGATATGTTCCAAGACCCCCCAGTGAATGCCTGAAAACATGGATAGCACTGAACCCAATATATGCTACATTTTTTCCAATACATACCTATGATAAAGGTTCATTTATAAATTTGGCACAGTGAGAGATTCAATAACTAGTAATAAAATAGAACAATTATAACAATATATTATAATTAAGGTTATGTGAACGTGATCTCTCTCCCTCTCTCAAAATATCTTATTGTACTATACTGTACATACAGAGTGGATACACTAGACAAAGGGATGACTCATGTCCTAAGCAAGATGGAGCAGGATGGTGTGAGATTTCATCACACTCTTAGAGCACTGTGCAATTTAAAACTAATGAATTGTTTATTTCTGGAATTTTCAATTTAATATTTTCAGATCGTGGTTGACTGTGGGTAACTGAAATCACAGAAAGCAAAACCATGGATAAGAGGGACTACTGTACTCTTTTGAATCAGTGAAATATCACCCTTTTTGTGCACCTGCTTTATCCACACTGTCAAATGTGGTTGCCACTAGCTACACATGACTACTGAACATTTGAAATATGCCAGTCCAAAGTGAGATGTGCTGTACATGGAAAATACACATCAGTTTTGAAGACTTCATATGAAATCAAAAATAGGTAATAGCTTAAAAATTTTTATATTGATTACGCATTGAAATGATGACATTTGGAAGATACTGGGTTAAATGTCATTCACATTCATTTCACCTGTTTCTTTTTCCTTTTTTATTGTGGCTACTGGAAAACTTAAAGTTATATAAGTGGCTTACATTACATTTCTATTGGACATCTGTGTGTTATGTGTTTAAAAGCAAAAAAATTTTAAGTAAAATATTCATTCGTCTACTTTGGCGGAAGATGAGCAGTCATGGCAATTGTGGCTAGCTCAGGCCCAAGTGTGTATTTATCTGGTCTTCACTCTGCTCCCCAGGAGGGGGAAAGGGTCGCAATTCCACATGGAATCAGAACTGTGCGGGGCAGACGCAGAGAGGGCTAGAGGAGGCAAACCAGTCCCGACCATCACCATCACATTCCCCATCCAGATTTAGTAAGAAAAAGAAGTTACAAGGTGAAAAACCTAAAACCCTTGACTCTCGCTGAGTCAAAGTAAAGAAAGGTCGAAGGAAGATTTTCCCAGAGTCACCTGGACTCCTTTGAAAAATTCAAGGTCAAGCTCTCTTTCCTGACCCCGGTAATAGATGGGACACAATCAAGGCCAGTCAAGGCCTGAGCCCCTCTTCATCCTCACTTCTCTCCATCTTCTAAAAAGGTTTCACAGACTAGTGGCCTAGAATGGGTTTGGGGTTTCGTATTATTTAAAATTTCTTTATAATTAGTTGCCCTAACTTGAAATTTAGTTAGTTTTACATAAAAGTCAAGATTTAAAGCTTCTTTTTAAAAAAAAAAAAAAAAAAAGGAAGATCTGGCCACACTGGGCCTATATTCTGTCACAGCCAGGATGAGCTTCAGCTGAGTGGCAACGGAATCCCTGAGACAAAATACAAACCCCCCAGTCCTACTGCGCGGGGGTACGCCCCGCCCAGATGTACCCCACACTCTTGCTGCAGTCGTGCTCTGGATACCCCGCATGCTTTGGAACCTCTGCATGTGTGGTAACCACTGCCCAGAACGCCCTTCCCTCTCGTCCACAGCTAACTCCTCCTCATCCAACATTGTTCTCCCAGCCATGAGCTGTCCTGACCTCTCCCGCTCTCCTGGATTGGGTGCAGTTTGCACTTACCACACTCCACCTCAATCATTCTCCCATCCTGCTTTCTCCACCAGATGCTGAGCCATTCGAGGGCAAGGGTTGCGTCCTGCTTTTCTCTCCTGTCTCATCAGTACCAGGCAGAAAGATGCTCAAGTTTGCCTGGTGAACCATGCAGAGAGGAGAGACAGCTCACCCTACCCTTGTCTCCTCCCCAGCAGGATTTCTGACGTTTCTAGATGCACCTGGGACAGTCATCAACTTAGTGAAACCAACCTAAAATACCTCTCTAAATTATACTTTCACCAATTACCTGAGAGGCAAAAAAAAAAAAAAAATCATTAGAAGTTGAAAATTATATGGAGTCTGGAGTGACTCTGAACCCATGTAACCAGCCTAAATAGCTTTTTCTGTTGAGCAACAAGAATTTCTTGATTGCCCTTTTTGAAGTTGCCAGAGCCCTGTCTCGTTGCTATTAAAACGAAGTTTCACAATGATCCTAAACCAGTTCTTCTAGTTTTCCTGAAAGAACTGACTGTCATTCGACATAAATAAAATCTTTTATAAAACAACAAATACAAGGGAACCTGCCCCAAGTGAAGTGAGAAACGATCATCTCTTAACGAAAAATGAAGCACTGATTTATCATCTGCTCCATAAGGATTTCCTCAGCACCTACTGGATGCAAGACCTGGGGGCAAAGAGGTGAGTTTACAGCCCAGAAGAGTGACAAGAGATACAGAGGAGACATCAGAGGACATGTCAACACAGATCATGCACAAGGTCACCTAACTTTTCACTTATTTTGATAAACCAGGCTCAGGTAGGCAAGTCTGCAGTCCTTTGTCTTTGGCAAATAAAGGCTCATTAAATACTGGATCCTGTCCTCAACAAAATCACATTAACCATAAAAACCAAATGCAGTGGAAAAAAAGAAGGGAAGAGGGAAAAGACAGAGGAAAGAAAAAGGGAGGGGAGGGGAGTTGAAGAGACTAAAAAGATTCAGGAGTGAGAAATTATCTCCGATCAAGCCATTCCTCTGTATGAAATTTTAAAATTATATACTAATAAAACTTATCAAGCGCCACAATTTTGAGTAGGGAGACTGAGGCTCAGAGAAAGTCCTAACCTGTCCATCCTTCAAAGTCCAGCTCAAAAGCCCACTCCTCCCTCCTCCCTTTGGTATCTCCAAGGAATTATAGAAGGAGCAGCTCCTACTACTAACAATTTATTCTGTGCCAGATACTGTCCTAAATGCTTTGCTAGTGGGTCCTACTTCATCTCCCAACAACCCTATGTGTCATCTGCCTCGTCCAGATGAGAAACGTGAGGCTCAGAGAGGGTCCACCAGCTGCCTGCTGTACTTGCGCCCCAAGCAATCTGGCTCCTGGTGCCTCACTGTCTCTCTGCTCAGGAGACTCAATATTGGCTCATATCTCCAGAGCACATAACAGAAATAAAGGGTGGAGTTTTCAGAGCAAAAGATCTAAGTGCTGAGGAGAAGAAATGAAACAAGAATCCCAGGCAACTCCAAAAACAAAGAATACTAAATGTTTCCATACATTTGCAGGGCGGGGCGGGTGGCCACAGTGAAACAAGACTCAGGCTAGCATTAGATTGACTTCTCACCTGCAAGATCAAGGGCCAGAAGACAAGACTGCAATAGCTACAAGGTTCTAAAAAGGATTTTGAACCCAGAACTCAATCACAAACCAACCGGACACTCATGTGTGAGGAAACATGATGACCTCTTTAGATACATAAACATTCTGGGGCCACCCCAGCACCCCTTCTGAAAAACATTAAGGAAAATGAATCGAAGAAGACAGCAGACAGAATTTTACAAGAAACAAACCCAAAAAAACAAAGTTAACTCTAAACAGTGACCGAAAATATAGCTGTGAACCTCAAAGCAGCTTCTATGTAATTCCCAAAAACATAATGCGTTTTTTTAAAGCTGGAAATAAAATTCCTTATCATATTACCCAAGAACTGATTATGGAGGATAAGGAAATTATAATTTAAAGGTCAAAATTATAATTTAAAGGTCAAAAATTTGCATTGGGGGGTGAGGGTAATTAGAGATACTAATTTATTCCTGCCCAAGTTCAAATATGTTAAAAATTTAAGCATAAGTAAGAAATGAGAAATGGGATTATGAGTTCTAAACCAATGGGGGCGGCAAACAGCAGGGGTAGGAGGAAAAAAATGAAATAAGGAAAAAGGGAGTCTAAAGAAAACTTTGACAACCCAACAATAAGCGAGAAAAAAAATCATGGAAAAACCAAAAGCAAAATAAGGTGGCAGAAAGAAGCTGAAACTTGGGTAAGTAGTCACAATAAATATAGATGGTATATAAATTCACCTATTAAAAAGCAGGGTATTACAAAATGGGGGGTGGGGATGCAGGCTAGGCCAGGAACTAAAACAAAAAACCCAGAAAGGCTACAACAGCAGGGACTGTAATTATGTAAGATGCTATCAATGAGGAAAGTTGGGCGAAGGGCACATGGAAACTATGTACTGTATCTGCAACATCTTGTAAAGTCTTAAATTGTTTTAAAACACAAAGTTTTTTTTTTTTTTTAAATAAGGGATTAAAAGAATGACAGCAGGCTTGTGTCAATAAAAAGTAGAAATGGTAACAGACTCTGCAGCAAAAAAAAAAAACTAAAAAATTACAAAAGGCATAAAGGTTTTTTTAAAATTGATTTAAAATTCAATCACCAAAAGGACATGTAGTAATGAACTTGTACAAAGCCATAAAATATATAAAGCAAAACTTGTTGAAAATAAAAGGAGCAATGGAAAAAACAATGAGTTATAATAGGAGAGAATGCAGCATACTTTCCAGAAATGAAAAGATCATGAGGATTAAAAATCAAACATAAAAATGAGGCAATAAAGGATCTAAAAAAACAATTAGCCAATTTGACATATTTTTATATGTACATATAAAACAATGCACATCTTTTCAAAAATCCCTGGAACAATTACAAACCGATCATGTGATGGGCCACAAAGAAAATATCAACAATTTTTTTAAAATTAGAAATTATACAGGCCATATTCTCTGACCACAAAGCAATAAAACGAAAAATTAAACAAAAATGGAACCACAAAAAATTTAACCATGTGGAAATTAACCCAAAGGTTATTTATAGAAATCTATAAAAGAAATTAAAATAAACTGCAGACCATCTAAAAATGGACAATGAGAGTACATAAACAATGAGAGTACTATATAAAAAATCCCATGGGATATTTCCAAAGCAGTCACCCAAAGAAACGAAGGAAAAAAATCAAAATAAACCAAAAGAAAGTAGAAAAAGAACAAAAATAATCAGAAGTTAAAGAAATAGAAAACAAAAGATTTAATAATGAAAGCAAGGGTGGCAAGTTCTTTTAAATTACCAGTAAAATAACTACCCACTCCCTCCCTCACCCGCCACCCGTATCTGGCCAAGAAAATAAAAATAAATTTAAAATATTAAGAAATGAGTAGGTGGCTATAACTAAAGACTCAGAAGGAGGGACAGAGGCAATGAGGAAAGAAAGAAGACTATATAATTTTAAATTGATATTTATGCATTTGAAAATGAATACAAAGTAGTTTCTAAATAATAAAATTTACCCAAAATTGACTCAAGAAAAAATAGAAAATCTAAACAGACCAATAATCGGAGGAAGAAATCTGAATTATAAAGTTACTGAGAATGTTCAGATAATTTTATTGGCAAATTCTACCTAATCCTCAATAAACAGATTATATCTATGCTTTCTAAATTACTGAGGGGAGGGAAGCATCCCAATTCTGGCTACAAAGCCAGCATACTTCTATTAAAACTGGGCAAGGATAATTTAAAAGAAAGAAAATGATAGTTAAATCTTACATAAATACAGACCCAAAATTGCAACTTAAATGTTAGCAAATAAGACATGGCACTAAATTACAAAAGGAATACAATTCCAAAAATAAACTTCAACCTAGGTCATCTGGGACAGTTTGAGATTCTTTTTTTAATGATCAATTCACTAGGAATTTTTTTAAACTACCACATAAAGAGTTGCTCCAGAATCTCCTCAAAACACTTTACATAATGCTGGAGCCACTCCATTAAAGTCAGGAAATGCCGAAAATGCCCAATATCACACTTCAGAGTAATTTTAAACAATATGTTTAAAATATCACAATTTTAAACATATTGTTTAAAATTACTCTGGAGATCCTAGCCAACGTAAAAAGACTGAAAAAAGGAAACAAGTATACAAATTGTAAAGGATGAGACAAATCTGCCATTATTTGCAGATATGACTGTCTATATTTTTTAAAAATCCAAGAGAATCAACTGGAAAACTATTAGAGAAGAATTCAGTGAAGCAACCAGATACAGGATAAATACTCACAAATCTGTGGCTCTCCTACTACAATGGGAGGAAAAACGCCATTCTCATGAGTAACACGAGTTATTAAACACCAAGAAACTTAGTATAGATTGAAGGGTATAGTAATTAAAACAGCTGAAAATAAATGACACAGAATTAGGTAAACTGATCAATTTAAAAGAATAAGAAGTCCAGAGTCGGACCCATGTATACATGAAAATTTTAAAAATTGTGCCTGTGCCATTTCAAATCCATGGGAAAAGGGCAGACCATTCAACAGTAATAAAGCCGCCTGATACAATGCACTGAGAAGGCCACAGCATCACTTTGGCGTACCCAGGCAAAACCTGTTTAACCTGAATCTAATAATAAGCAAACACCAGACAGACCCATATTGAGGGACATTCTAGAAAATCGCCAGCCCATACTCAAAAAGGAACAGGACAATGGAATGGAGCTTGTGATCGAGGGTTTTCTTCTCCTATAAAGGACATTATCGAAACAGATGAGGAAACTGGAAAAAAGTCTGTAGATGTGCTAATAGTACTCCATCGGTGCTCATTTCCTGGTTTTGATCACTGAAGTGTGGTTAAATAAATAAATATCCTTGTTTTTAGAAAATACACCCTGAAGTCTTTAAGGGTAAAGGGGTATCATGCCTGCAATGTTGTCTCAAATGGTTTAGAAAGACAATTTTACAGAGAGTTGGGCGGAGAGAGAGAAGGGAGGTTAAAAGGGGAAGGGAGTGAGGGAGAAGAAAAGCAAATGTGGCAAATGTTAATATTTGGGGAATTCGGGTGAAAGCGATATAGGAATTATCTGTACTAGTCTTACAACTTTTCTATAAACGTGAAATCACGATCGAGTAACTTTTTTGAAAGAAAGATGTAAGTTGCAAGAAAGTTGTGGTTTCGGCCCCATACAGAATTATTATATAATACAGGTCTAGGAATTAAAAACACCAAATTCTAGATTGTTGTTACCTCTGGAGAGGAAGGGACTGAAACTGCGGAAGGGACCTGCAGCTCTCTCTGTAAAGTATTAATAAATTAGATCGAACGTGGCCAAAAAATAAACAAATAAAACATATAAGTAGGTAAGAGTGAGACACCTGGAAAAATATATAAAAATCAAGGCCAGATGGATTTAGATAGCTAAACAGGAAAGAAAAACGTGAAAAAAATACTAAATAAATAAAGAATTTTTAAAAATTAAATTGGAATGAAGAGGTATTTCTAAGCATCTTCAGAAAACAAAGCAAAACAATGACAAAAATAATAAACCAATATGCCAGGTTCTGTTCTAAGCGTTTTACATGCATATTATCTCAATTAATCCTTATAAACAACCCGATGATATTGGTTCTATTATCCCCAGCACACAGATGAGGTTCAGAGAGAACTTCATGGGTCACAGGCCCAAGCCACCTCCCAGACTCCAAATTCTGCACCAGTTCCTACTCTTCTATGCACTCATTCAGAAGGTCCCCAGTTCTTTGCAATTCTCGCATAGCAAACTGAAGAAAACAATCCAGGAGCAGCTAGATTCTGGAAGGTTCTAGAGATCCTCATTCTTTCTTTCAACAAACATTTACTACATATTTTTAAAAAATTACCTCATTGTATTGTCACTGTAGTATACACACTTCACTTATTTTACTTAAGACTCATACCACCACCATGAGGTAGCTTTTCCTACTCGTATTTTCAAGCTGAGATGACAGAAGCTCAGACGCTGGGAGTGAGGTGTTCAAGGTAACAGTTCCTTAGGCAGAGCTGGGGTTTGAACCTGGAGCCTGGTCTCTGACCACCGAGCTGCATCACCTTTTTTATTGAGCACACAATGTGCCAGGTTCCGTGTGAGCGGCTTCCCCACTGGAGGAGAAAGGATCCCAGCCTGTGGTTTCAAACCAATCACTCATTCCCCTGAGATTTTAGAAAGAACAGGCCCATTCTGCTTCTGCAGCCACAACTGAGCCTCCAGGTGAGAGTGCTCAGAGCCGCAAGCAAGCATGACTCCGATCCGTGTGGCAATCACCTGTTGAACAGCTATCACAGGCCAGGTCCTGGGGACACAGTGGGGAATCAGAGACTTTACCCTATCCTTGAAGGGCTTGCAGTCCAGACAACTGACTACCCAGCCACAATTAAGGATGAAAGCAATTAAGACTGACTGGGGGTAGGGAGAGAAGGGAGGGGGTTAAAGGGGCTTCGCAGAGGCCCCCAACCCCCATTTTTTCCAGAAGCAACACAGAGGCCCACAAAGAACTGTTTGTTCAAAGGTCACACAGTCAGCAAGTGAGAGACTCAAATTCAAGGTTTCCAATTCCAGTGCTGGGACAGTGCGCCTTTCCTGGGGTGAAGCGACAAAGACATGATCAGGGTACAGCTTTAGGTGTTTCCAGGGCCAGGTAGAGAACAGGTTGTGCTTCTGTCCCTGCAAACAACTCTCACCCCAACGCAATCTTGTAGGAAGCTGACCTGCCCCTGGACTGGCGGCTCCCACTTGAGCTCCTAAAATACACTTAACCTGGGTGAAGTGCTCCCCTTAGTGAACCTGCTGCAGTTGGCCACAGTGTAGTCTGGGAACCCCATCTGCTTCCATGGGGCACTAGCCAGAAAGGTCAAAGCAGCCAGGCGAGTCTCTCCATCCTGGGGCCTGGGCCACAAAGCAGCTTCCTGCCAGGCAGGGGACCCTGGACACAGCCCTGTACCAGCCACAGAGGCTCCAGGAGGCCATCTGTAGTTCCTCTCCTCCCTAACCAGCCAAATGGCCTTGTGGCCATTCATAAAATCAGGCCCTTTGCCTGAGGCCGCTCAGGCCTGCAGTTGGCGGGAGGGCCAGGCTTGCGAGAGCTTCTAAGCATGACAACCCTTTTGAGCCCCATTCTCCTCTTCATCCCAGCATGGCCCCTTCACGGAGCTGCTGTAGCAAATAAGCTTATAAAGCCTTAAGGGCTGTACAAATGGGATACCCTGGCGGTCCTCCGCCTTTCCACGCCTAGGCCAAGGCCAAGCGCATCCTCACACCCAAGATCTCCCTGACTCCTCACATCTGCCCTGAGTCACACACAGCTTGGGAATTAACTTAATCCAGTTTGTATCATCTGTTTCTCCACTATGCACCTAAAGACTGATGTTTAACCTACAGGCTAGAAAGCACGTGACCAAAAGGGTGTATCTCCTTCAAAGTGCCCTCAGGAGGCGGCTCATTCCAAGAATCTCGTTTGGGGGAACACATTTCCAAATCTCTCTCTGTGAACAAATCCTCCTCATTTAAGGACTGTTCTGCTTAGGTGAAAAGAACCACCAATCTCTGCGCACTTACCATAAAACCAAGCACTGGGCTTTAAGCGCACTCCATGTACTTTGTCCCCGTAATCCGTGCAATCGATGGACGAGGCTGGCGCAATTAATTATCCTCACTTTTCAGATGAAGGAGAGTCACCTGCCCAGTGGCAAACACTGGTGGCAGAGCCAAGGCTGGGCCTCGGGCAGGCTGACTCCAGAGCATTTCTCCTCTGATCTCCTTTGAAGTGGCGGCCACGCTGAGCACACGGCCCAGGCAACCCCTTCCACCCACTTCTTCGTCTCTGTGTATTGAAGAGTTTGGCCCCCAGCTCACTGTCTGTCCTTCCGCCTTCCTCTGCCTTCAGTTTCAGCAATATGCACAGCTCCTGTGACTCTGGCCAATCGGCTCCAACATCTCCTTTCTTCCAGCGGCTTTCCTTTCGCCTCCCCTCCACCAGCTCCGCTCCGCTCCCACATTCACACCTAGACCTTGTCCTCACCAATGACGGCACACCGACAATCTCATGCATCCCGTCCCCAGACTCCCAGACCCTTCCACCAGTCCTTGCCCCAACAGGATGTCCAACCCACAGCCCTATCTCCGCCCCCGCCCCCAATGCTATCCTTCCCCAGCTAAGACCAGGCCTACCCTGATAACCTCCCCTTGATATCATCTTTCCATTTCTCAGCTCTCTGGCAAAACTCCAACTCCTTGCCTACCCCACACAAGAAACACACACGACCACGCGGATTGTCTCACTTTAAATTTACGACCACAAACCTCAAGTGGGCCCTTACACAACCCAGCCATCTCCCTTCTCAATTCACTCTCCTGGATGAGTATCTGAGTCGTTCCCCTTTCTCCTCAAACCTCAAACCACCTGCTGCTCTCTGCGGGTGGCTACTTTCCTTGAGAAAACAAAATCAGAGGAAAAGGACTCATCCTGTCACCACTAAAGACTCCACCTGTACTGAAGAGTCCCACTTCCTGCCCGAACCACTGGCCCAAATATACCCTCCCATCCAAGCCAATCCCTCATTGGGACCCCGAGGCCCATCCCCTTTTCCCAAACCGAGGTCACTGCTCGGGCAATTTCCTCTCCTCTCTCCTGCAACATCAGTTTTCCTTTCTCCACCAGATCCTGCCCGCGGCACAGAACAGGCTACAGCATCGGCACCAGGCCCCATGTCTCCCCAATGCTCCCTTTTACAGCAAAACTCCTCGACACGAGTCTCTGCTCACTGGCTCCACCTCCTCGCTCCCATTCTTGTGATTCCTCTCCACTCTAAGTCACCAACCCGCCGCCAGTACACCACTGAAATCACTCTCCCCAACGTCACCAGTCACTGACCCTTCTTGATGCCAAGACCAATGGACATTCCTCAGTCCTCATCTCGGTCGATCATGGCTGATCTCTCTTCCTCCTTCATGAAACTCTCTTTTCTTGACTTCGAGGGTTCCTCACCCTTCACCTCCTGGTTTTTCTCCCATCTCGCAGGCCACTTCCCCTTGGCTGGTTCCTCCTTCTCAACCAGGAGCTCAGCTTTGGGACTACACTCGCTTCATAGGTGACCTCGGCAAGTCCCACAGAGTTAAATGCCATCTGTCTGCTGCTGACTCACTGATTTAATATTCAGCCCTGACCACTGCTCACCTGAGCTCCAAACTCTCATATCCAACTGCTTACTTATCTCAGAGGCATCTTAAATCTTACATCTAAAGGTTCCCATTTCCCACCCTCACCCCACCAGTACCTGCTCCTCCCCGAGTCTAGCGCCATCTAGCAAAGGTGCTACCAATCACTCAGTGTTCCAGCAAACATCTAGGCTGGAGTGGGCCTTGATTCATCAGCTTTCCCTCGACTCCACATCCAATCTACTGGTAAGTCCCACTGGCTCTGACACTGAGATCCATCTCACATCTGACCCCTCTGAGCCATCTCTCCATCACCTCTCCACGGCCCTCTCCTCCCAACCAACATCCCCTTTTACTTCTAACTGCGCTACCTCTAAGTTTCACAACCAGTCTTCTCATTTCCGTTCTTCCCACCCTGGCAGCCTGCGGGGCTGTGTATTTAAACTTACAGCATGTCTTCATTTGGACAAGGTACGTTTCAAGGACTCCAGAGTCACATGTGTACCACATAGCACAGATCTAAAACATGAACCTGATCAGGTCACTCCTGAACCCCTCCCTGATACCTCACTACTCTCAGGATAAAGTCTCAACATCTCCACCAGGCATAAAGAAATGTCCTACAATCTGCCCTTCTGGGCTCTTCCGCCTCATCTCTCAAGATCCCACTGTACCAAGCATACCTTCATTCAGATCTTTGAATGTGCTCTCTGCTCACTTGCCTCCGAGCCTTGGCACATGCTGCCCTTTCTGCCTTCAGGCTGCTTTTGTTTCCCTACTTGAGCTACAGCACCTCGTTGACATCCTAAGCTCGGGGGAGGTGCCCCTTCTCCATGCTCCCAAACTGCCCATCTATCCGACATGGTCCCCAGGGAAGGGACCATGCTGCTCACCTGTGCTGAGCACCCAACAGATGCTCCGTGATTGTTTGCTGAATTAACGACTGAATGGGGCTCCCCTTCCAATCAGGCATAACCCACACTGTTTACCTCATCGCTCAGCATCTCCCTGCCCTTACTGCGTAGAAGAATGGAACTGCAGTCATGTTCCCACTCCACAATCTTCCCTATTCCTTCATTTTTCCTTGAATTTTATCCTGAGAAAGCAAAATTCCATATCCCCCCAGGATTCTGATTTGGGGGGAATGATGAAGACAACTTTCATGTAAAATATGTGGCACGTTCTGACCTGGTCTTTACTTCCCTTCCTTACCGCCCAAAAAGGCTAAAATCTGGGCAAGAGAAATAATTTTATGTGAAAACAGCGGTTCAAAACCAGCACAGAGGCACCAGTAGCCACTGCTATTGCCCAAAAGGGCACTGCCATTGTCATAAGAGATAGATGAGATATCTGAGCGAGGACGGCAAGGAATCACAGCCTTCTTTGCTTGTGGGCATCTTCTTGCCAAGCTCTGATGGACATAAACACAGGCATGTTCCTATATTCAGTAATTCACAAAACAAATATTAATGAGCACTTCCTTTTTGCAGGTACTGTGCCAGGTGCTGGGGTACAGGATAGAAATTATACCTGAGTTTGTTTTCCAAAAATGGCAATAATTTCTTGTCTGTTCAAGGACCAACCTGCTTCTTTTGAACAATTTTTTTTTAAAAAATAGGAGACTCCTGAACCTACAAAGATCACCATCATGGAGCTAAAGCAGATCCAAAAATCTAGAAAACTTTTAAAGAAATTCAAAAGTAGGAGAATTGGGATAATAATTTAAACTAACTGTAGGTTTAAATATGTAAAACTTTTTATGAACAAGCAAAACATGTACAATGCTTTTTCTGCCCCTAAATGACTTAAATGACATCATACCTAAGAAAATGAACAAAAGATAACCCCGACATACATTTCAGTCCCCAGAATTTCCAGTTTAGAGAAAGAAGGCAAGTTCCCCAAACTCTAGATTCAGAACCTACAGAGACTGTATAGTGCTGGGTCCCTATGCAAACAAGGATTAATGAATAAAGGCCACTCACTGGTTTATCACACCCTGGGAACGTTCTATTCCCCTCAGAACCCATGGAAGCCCCAGAAGCCAGGCCTGTCATCAGAGGAAATGCTCTTTAAAAACGCACTCAACATGGGAAGAAAGTCCAGGATACACACACTCTGAGTTACTAATTATTCATTTGCTCTCCTGTGACTATCATTCCCACTGTTCCTATTAGGAAGCCATTGTACTACAGGCATACCTCGTTTTATTGTGCTTCACTTTACTGAGCTTCATAGATACTGTGTTTTAATCAACATCAAGGTAATACCCTCCAGCAGCAAAAAGATTATGACTCACTGAAGGCTCAGATGATGGCTAGCATTTTTTAGCAATAAGGTCTTTTTAAAATTAAGGTATGGATACTTTTTAAACACTACTGCACACTTAAGAGACTATAGTACAGAGTAAACATAGCTTTTATGTGCACTGGGAAACCAAAAAAAATCCGTGTGGCTCACTTTATTATGATATCTGCTTTACTGTGGCAGTCTGGAACCGAACCTGCAATATCTCTGAGGTATGTCTGTATTTAACAGCAACAACAGAGACAAAGCTGGCATCTGGAAATACGTCTGTAAAACAAACTCATAAAATCATTTCCTTGTCTCTGGTGAAGCATCAACTAAGGGTTGTGTTACTCTCATAAGAGCACCAAGTGCTAGAAGGGCTTCCACCCCGTCCCCACCGCGCCACTGGAAAAACCGAGGCCCAGAGAACACAGGCTGGACCTGAACGCAGGACTCCCAGCCCGGTTTAGTTTACCCATCATTTGTCCCCCAAGAGTCAAGAATACAAAAAAAGCACAGACTGTGATCTGCTTGGCTAAGCAGGGCCAAGAAGAAAAGAGAAAGAGAAAG
>NW_006440132.1:6632437-6643667 GCF_000325575.1 Pteropus alecto
ACATGCCCAGCCTGGCTGTGTTCCCGTTTCCCTAATATCTTACCACCACGTCAAAAAGACTAAAGTATAACAACAGTGGATTACAACTGAGAGCTGCAAGACAATGGATCTATTTAAGAAAGAGTTCTTAGGGAAACCTAAAGACAACATGGAAAGGGGGTAAAAAAAAACAAGGAGGAAACTGAAGCCTCAGAAACCTATAGTTGCAGCATAAACACAGTCCGGCAGCTACATAAAGCGTCACACTAAAATCCTCATGTTCTCAGTTCCTATTACTAAATATATCATGTCTGACTTTTAACAAAAAATTACAAGGTATGCTAAAAGACAAGAAAAAAACACAGTCTGGAAAGACAAAGCAAGCATCAAAACCAGACTCATATATGACACAGATTTTGGAATTATCAAACCAGGAATTTAAAATAACTATAATTAATATGCTAAGGGATCTATGAAAAAGGTGAACAATATGCAAGAACAGATGGTAATGTAAGCAGAGAAGGAAGCTCTAACAAAGAATCAAAAAAGTGCTACAAATAGAAATTTCCCAAACTGACAAAGCAAAGAAAAAAAGGATGTTAAAAAAAAAAACAAACAAACAAACAAACAAAAAAAACCTGAACATCCAAGAACTGTAAACAATTACAAAAGTGTAACATATATGTAATGGGAATGCTAGTAGGAGAAACAAGAAAAATGAAGAGAGGAAATATTTGAAATAATAATGGCTTAAAAGTTTCCAAAATTAATGACAGATACCAAACCACAGATCCAGGAAGCTCAGAGAGCAATGAACAGATTAAATATCAAAAACAACAACAACAAAAACAACAAAAACAATCCTACATTTGTTAGATTTCACCACTGAAACCATTTGGGCCTGATGCTTTCTTTTTGAAAGGTTATTAATTATGTATTTTATTTTATATATACAGGCATGTTTAGATTATCTGTTTCTCCTTGTGTAAATTTTGGTAGATTAGACACTGGAACTGTAGAAAATCAAAGACAACAAGAAAATCTTGAAAGAAGCCAGATGAGAAAAACTTCACCTATAGAGCACCAAGAATAAGAATTACATCAGATTTCTCTCCAAACATCATGCAAGAAAATAGTGGAGTGAAATACTTAAAGTTGAAAGAAAAAAACTCACCAACTTAAAACCTGTATCCAAATTATCCTTCAAAAATGAAAAAGAAATAAAGACAAAATTTAGGGAATCTGTTACCAGTAGACCCGCCCTGCAAGAAGCACCAAGTTCTTAAGAGAGAAGGAAAATTACATAGGTCAAAAATTTAACGTACATCAAGAAAGGAATAGTGTGTTGGGGAAAGAATAAATGAAAATAAAATAAAATATTTTCTTTTTCTTATTCTTAGTTTATCTCATATGTAACAGTTTGTTCAAAATAATAACAATATACTGCATGATTATAGTTTATGGGTAAGTGAAATAAATGACAGCAATGTTATAAATGATGGAAGGAAGCAATTAGGAATATTCTGTTACAAGGTACATGCACTACCTGTGAAGCAATATAATATTATTTGAAAATGGACATAGGTTAATTGTAAATGTATGTATAAAGTCTAGGGCAAGCACTAAAAAATTCCTTTAAAGAACTGAGATGCTATAAGCGGGGGGGAAATGGAATCATATAAAATGCCCAATTAAAACCAGAAAGCAAAAAGAAATGGAAGATAAAAAAAAAGGACAATGAAAATAGTTACAAATGTGGTAGATATTAATACAACTATATCAGTAATGATGTTAAATATGAATGGTTTAAATATAACCAATTAAAGGACGAAGATTTTCAGAGTGGATTAAAAAAAAAGATCCAACCATATACTGTGTACCAAAAAATCCACTTTAAATATAAAGACATAGATATATTTGAATTGCAAGTAAACATGGAAAAAGATATACCATGCCAATACTAATTAAAAGAAATCTACAGTAGCTACATTAATTTCAGACGAAGCAGAAATCAGAGCAAAAAAAAACTGTTAGGGATAAGGAGAGGAATTACACAATAATAATAATAATAATCTTTAATGTGTATGCACCTAACAAGCATCAAAATAATAATCTTTAATGTGTATGCACCTAACAACAAGCATCAAAATATGTTGAGCAAAATCTAATAGAACTGCAAGAAAAAAGAGACAAATCCACCATCAATATCCTCTACCAATAATTGACAGACCCAGCAAGCAGAAAATCAGTAAAGATAGAGTTAAACTGAACAGCACCATCAATCAACTGGATCTAATTGACCTTTATAGAGTACTTCATCTAACAACAGAATACACATTATTCTCAAGCTCACATGGAATATTCACCAAGATAGATCAAATTCTAGGCCATAACACACACTTTAACAAGCTTGAAATAACAGAAACCATACAAAATATGCTCAGACCACAATGACTTGAACCAGAAATAAATAACAGAAAATTGTGGTTAAGTTTCAAAATATTTGCTGTAAAACTCTACAAATATGTGAAAATTAAACAACACACTTCTAAATAACACATGCATCAAAGCAGAAGTCTCAGGAGGAATTAAAAAATATTCTGAACTGAAAATGAAAATACAATTATCAAAATGTGTGGGGAGCAGCAAGTGCAGTACTTAGAGGGAATTTTTACATTTAATTTATAGCATTAGAAAAAAGAATTAAAATCAATAATCTATGCATTCACCTTAGGAAGCTAAAGAAGAGCAATATAAACATAAAAGAATCAGAAGAAAAAATAATAAAAATTGGAGCAGAAATCAGTGAAATTGCGAACTACATATCAGTAGAGAAAATTAATGAAACCAAAGACTGGTTGCTTGCACATCAATAAAACCGATAAAACTTTAGCCAGGCTAACCAAGACAATAAGACAGAAAACACAATTGCTAATATCAGAAGTGAAAAAAAGGCCATCAGTACTGATCACATGGATATTAAAGGGATAATAAAGGAGTATCAGGAACAACTCTTGGCCACAAATTTAATAAGTTAGATGAAATGGACCAATTCTTTGAAAAATTCAACCTACCGAAACTCACACAAATAGAAACAGATAATCTAAATATGCCTGTATATATAAAAGCAACCAAATCAATAATTAATAACCTTTCAAAAAGAAAGCACCAGGCCCAGATGGTTTCAGTAGTGAAATCTAACGAACACTTAAATGACACTAATTTGCTATAATCTCTTCCAGGAAATAGAAGCAAAGAGAATACTTCCTAACGTTATATGAGGCCAACAGTATTCTAATACCAAAACCAGGTAAACACATTACAGGAACGGGAAACCACAAACCAATATCTCTCCTGAACACTACTGATGCATAAATCATGGAGGACGATATATTAGCAACAATGTATAAAAAGAAATGTCCACCACAACAGAATGAGATTTATTCCAGGTATGCAAGGCTGGTTCAACATTCATAAATCAACTCTTATAACCCATCACATCAACAGGTTAAAGAAGAAAAGTCACATTATCCTATGAACAGATGTGTATATGACAAGATCCAACACCTGTTCATGATAAAAAAAAAAAAAAAAAACTCAGCAAACTAGGAACAGAACTTTCTCAACTTGATAAAGTACATGAACAAAAAAACCTACTGCTAAGATCACACTTAACGGTGTTAAATTAGATGTATGCCCCCTAAGATCAAGACCATGGCAAGGATGTCCCCTGCTCGCCACTCCTACCCAACAGCATATTGGAAGTTGTAGCTAAGGCCATAAGACAAGGAAATAAAAAGTAGGGAAGGAAGAAAGATTGGGAAGGAAGAAATAAAACTATCTTTGTTCACAAATAACATAACTATGCAGAAAATCCCAACAAATCAATTTAAAAAAACTGGAACTAATTGTGATTATAGGAAGGTTGCAGGATATAAGGTTATTAAAAAATAACACTACTCGCCAACTTTGAGACTTACTATAACGCTACAATAAACAAGGCTTTGATGTTGGTGAAAGGGTAGACAGGTCAGTGGAACAGAATAGAGAGCTCAGTAAAAGACCCACACAAATATAGTCAACTGATTTTTGGAGAAAGGACAGTCTTTTCAATAAATGGTGCTAGAACTGGACATCCACATGCAAAGAGAAAAAAAAAACCCTCTCAGACATGTCTTCATTCCCCAGCAACCACCACCACTTTTTTTGAGCCACAAGAAAGTGTCAGCAATCCTGGCAACTGCCAACTTATCTGCCCTCTGCCCCATCCAGCCTGTTTCATGCCCAACCATTCCCCATCAGTCAAAACTCTCAAAAGCCCACAGCAACTTTCACTATCAATTTCATGCCCTTCCTCAGTCCCATTTCTACTCTAATTTCTTTCCTTCCTTTTCTCTATATAAACTGCCTCCTAGAGGAACTATATCTATTTTTTGGTCCCTGATTTCTAATACTGTGCACATAAACACTCAGTAAACACTTCCTAAATGAATAAGCTTTTAAGTTATGTACATGTCATATGTCTATTGAGTATGTGTATCAAAATATCAATACATCAAACGTCAACACCCAGAGTGATTATTTCTGGGTTGGAAAATTATGGACGAGTTTGATTTTTTTTTCCTTTTTGCTCATCTGGACTTCCTAACTATTCAACAGTGAACATGTATTACTTTGGATAATAAAAATAATAATAGAAACAAACAAACAAACAAAAAGTCAAGAAAACACAAGATATAAGAAAGGTCAGGCTTATACAAAGGAAACATTACGAGTGATGACTCACTTTATAGAAGGCATTTTTTTTTTTTTTTTTTGCTTTATAAAAAGCTTCGTCATAAAAATATTTTATGCAGTGAATAGTCCAAAACAGGATTTGATTTGTGGCAAACTTTTCAGGATGGTGCGAAATTCAGAAAGTCTTGTTTCCCCGAGGAGAATGGAGAGCTGTTTCTTCTTCCTTCCTTCCTTCCTTCCAGCCAAGAGCTATTTCCTTCTCTTCTCCTCCAGGGAGGTCACAGCACATTCCTGGTTCTGTCAGTTCTGAGCTTGGTGACTCCTGACCCCATTACCCCCTAGGGTTTCTCCTTTAGATGCGGGTGTTTTATGACTCCAGAATAACAGACTGGATTCTCAGCTGCTATCATCAGGAAGGAACCGTCAACAGACTGGATGGAGACATAGTAATTCTCTGGCCCTCTGGCCTCAGAGCAGAATCTAGGTGCATAACACTTACTTGATCTGACAGATGAGGAAACAGACCAGAGAGGGGAAGTAATTTCTCTACAGTTACCCAGCTATTAAGTGGAGGAAACAGGACTCGGGACGCCAGCCTTGGTCTGACACTTAAGCTTCACGAGAAATGACGCTTAAATTGAAATAACTTTAAAAAATGGTAAAGACATTGAGTGCCAGATCTGTGCCAGGTTCTGAGCCAGAACCAAAGGGAAAGCCACCACCCCTGCCCCAGGGGAGCTTGCATTCTAGCAAGGAAAACCCACCACACAGTTCCTAATAACCACACGATTCCTAATGACCACAGACTGACTTCCGCCTGTGCAACAGCCTTCTCAGGTAGAGTCCACACCCTCAGCCAGGTGGGATGCAAACATATGACTAAGCAAAACTGCACCTAGCCACGTGGCAAACTGCGGAAACCTCCACTGCTAAATTCCATTAATATGACTACAAACTGTCATTGTTGTGACTCTGTGTGCCAGGCACTGTGCTTGGCACTTTGTATCCAGTACTGGGTATGAATATCCAACGATTACCCTAAGATGTGAGCTCACTTATCCCCATTTTATAGGTAAGTAGATTGAGACTCTGAAAATAAGTGGAAAATCAAGATCTACTGCTCTCTTACAGTATCTCTTCCAGCACTACAGAGAACGGCCCCTGGTATGCGCTGTACCCTGCAGGCACCCCCTCTCAAACACAGACACAAACAAATCCCAGCAAGGAGGCCTCCTGGCCCTGTCTTGAGGCAAATTTCTCAGAGACCATGAAGGTGAATTTTGTATCCTTATGGCAACTGGCTGAGCAAGGCCTGTCACAAACGGGGGCAGCGGGGTGTACAAAGACCTGAGAAAGGAGAGCCCAGGGGTCCCTGGGAGCTCTTCCAATAGCGATTCTCCACTCTGGATCCAGAGCTGCAAAGCTGCAGAGGCCCCCATGCCCAGCCCAGGGCTCCACCTGCTCCCCAACTCCAACCAGCCATTAGGTCCCTATCCAGGCCATTCGGGGCAGGACCCTGGCCACAGGCCCTCAGCCTCCTCACTCACTCAGACCGTGAACAGACGGGGAAACTGAGGGGATGTGAAGGCCTTGGCTCAGCTATGCCATGGACTGACTTAAACTCTGGGCAGTACCCTCCCTCCCTGTGAGCAGGGCACATGGGCTTCAACCTGGCTCTGCTGCCTGTTAGTGGAGTAACTTCTGATCCTCAATTTCCTCATTAGTAAAATGGAGATGGTGACAGCACCTCCTTCACAGTCGTCCTGAAGATGAAATGCACATAACATATAGACAAGGAGTGCCTCCTATAGACACCTAGATGTCCACCATTAGCACACTCACCTAGATATTGTAATACTGACTGTTTTCTCATCTGTGAACCTCACAGAGCAGGGGGTCCTGCTATCTAGTTCACCCCAACGCCTAGAACAGTGCCTAACATACTGAAGACACTCCATAAACACTTCTCAGGTGGACAGATAAATAATTAACAAGAATGCTAGAACGGACCTCTTTCCTGCTCTGGGCCACTTGTAACCTGGAGGTGGGTGGATATGCTAAGGTCTAAGCTGGGGCATACCAGGCTAAGTGAATGGTTGGCTACATCCCCAGACTGAGCAAACAGGCTCCCAGCATCCTTAACCAGAAACCACGGAAGGCTTGTTGTCCTTGACAGGTGGTCTTCCAACACCTGTTGGAATCTATGTCCTTGCCCCAGTATCACACAGTAAGTGCTCAATAAATACAGGTTTGAGGCAAGCTCACATTGCTCTCTCTCTCCCAGGTGACCTGCTCCAAGCAACTGCAATTCTTCCTCTTGCTGCTCCTAAATCTCCCTAACCACATAAACCTTGGCTGTTGCTCCCAACCCAGGAGAGCTACACAGTTTGGCAACTGATATTCAGGTACCCCCTGTAGCTCTACCCAGGTACTGCGACATTTTTTTAAATGTTCATGATTTTAAATGTTCATGATCACCACTATGAAGATTCAATCACTTCCCTTTTTCTAGGCTTGGTTTTCTCAGCCTGCAAACTGGTACAGCCATCCTTGCCCAGCCCGCTTCCCAGGAGTGCCGTGCAGAATCAGCAAGAATGCAGATGTCCAGGTGCTCTGCAAACCTGATCTGCTGAATCAAGGGGGTATCGGTATCCTTAACTCTTCCCAGAGAAGGTTCGACCTTGCGAAGGGGCCAGCACCATTCTCAAGAGGACATCGGCAACAGCGGCCAGGAGCCAGCCAAGCCTCTCTCGACTATGAAAAGGCTACCACTTGCCAAGTTCGCTCTTGGCATAAAAGTCTGCTAGAACGAATGACAAGAAAGCCTGGCAGCCAGTTTTCCTCTTCACAGGCACACACACACAATTCGACTCATAAATAAAAATCTGATTACTACTGGCTTTTCCTAAGCCAATGTGACTGAGTTTTAATTTTTTATAAAGAAAAAACTCATAAAATATTCAAGCGAAGCCCATATGTCTCAAGAGACCAGAAGTGGCTCTCGGCAGCCCCCAGCTACAAACACACCAATTGGGGGCCCCAGGACCTGTGCTATCAACCACTGGAGCATCTTGCCCACTGAGCTGATGTTCAACCGAGTCATTAGCAGTGAGCAGGTCCAGGCTCTGCCAGCCGCAGCCAACTCTCCAACCAGCCTGCTCCCCCTGGCTGCTCTCCACACTCTTGGCTCTTTCTGCTCTATAAGACCGGGGATGCCCTGGGCTGCTTTTCAGACTGTGCAGGGTTGAGAACAGGCTGAAAGGGACAAAATAGTACTGTCAGGCGCCAAGGCACAGGAGGAGAGGAAACAGGGAAAAGACCCTCCCCTTCTAACTCAGGAATCCAGGCTCAGCAGATGGAGGCTAATAAAAGTATGTACTGTAGTCTCTGTAACCTGGCCTACTCAATCTCCCTTTCCACGATTCACTCATTCGTCCGAAAATTACTGGCTGTGACCCTACTATGTGTCAGCACTGTGAGCGCAAGGGATACGACAAAATGAAAGAGACAGACAGAAATCCTTGCCCTCCTTAGTGGGACAAGTGTTGATTCCTGACTTGGGCAGGGACAGTACAAGGTATCTTGGAAAGTGTAAGGAAGCGCTTAAAGCATGATGGGGACATGTCCAGAGGACAGAGGAGCCTGATGCACTAAGGGGCGGCCACTGGCCAAATCTAGAATAATTTGAGCAGTGAAATAATAATAGCAATGGGTTATAATCCATAAAAGGAACTTATAAGTTTATATCAGTGTAGACAACCAGGAGTTTACACTGATGTAAATAAGTGAATAAGTAAATGGAAGAGAAAAAAGAGCTCTTTCTACAGGAGCATTCGAATTAATAAATGTAGAAGGAATGATAAAAATAGAAAATCACTACTCTGCAAACACCAAGCAAGAATCATCAACGGGTGCTAAAATCTGTGGACAAAAAAGGTATGATATGGAAAAAAGATTATTTGCATAGCTGCAAATTACCTCCCACAAAATACTTATTACTACGAAGGGTAATAAGAAAGTAGCTTCACAGAGGAGAATGTGACAGACATCACCTTAACCAAGCATTCGAAGTTCACATCCCCAGTGATAAGTCATATCGACATCCCCACTACTATGATTCACAGAGAAGGGGACAGCATCACTTCTGGGATCCTATTGCCAGAAATGCATAACCTGAATAAAGTGATCTAGTAAACATCCAACAAACCCCCAAGGAGTATTACACAAAAAAACGAGTCAGGACTCTTTAAAGGGGTCAAAGGCATGGAATTCAAAGAAAGGCTAAAGATCTGTCCCAGACTGGTAGAGACTAAAAGAGACATGACAACTAAATGCAATGTGAGATCCTGGATTGGATCCTGTACCACAAAAAGGCCATTAGTGAGACCATTAGTGAAATTTGAATAAGGTCTGTAGATTAGTTCATATTATTGCATTACTATTAATTTCCTGCATTAATATTAACTTCACAGTATAATTTGAGAATTATACTATGGTTACATAAGGTGCTAACATTTAAGGAAGCTAGGTGAAGGGTATATGGAAACTCTTCGTATTATTTTTGCAAATTTTTATAAGTCTGAAATTCTTTCAAAATGAAAAGCTGGAACAGAGCAATGCTTCTCTGGTTGAGCACCAGATGAAGATGCTGGCTTGCATTAAGGGACTGTATCGTGTGAAAGATGTACATCCTGCAACACAACAATCATAGTCAGCCAGGCAAGATGCTCTCACTCACTCTGAGAGGAACCAAGAGAACAGCAGTTCTCACCGCCTAGTCATCTACCCAAGGGGCACCTGCCACCTGCACGCATTGGTGCCTACCTGGTGAAATATCGTGATATCCATTCATCAAATCATGCTCCTGCTTCAAAACTTTCCCATGTTAACCGTTTTCAGACTAGACTGGTACACTTCGCATCAACAACTAAACAACAGGGGACATTTCCTAACTGCGAGAGAATGGCAAACTGGATTCGGTGTTAAGATTTTCGTCTATAAATTTTCTGCTGGGCCCTGTTACCGCCTATCTTTAACAGAGCTAGCTCCTCACTAGTACTATGAAGGAACAAATACCAAAGTAACTCTAGCAGAAAAATGTGAAAGAATTGGGTAGTCCTGCCCACTTGGTCAGCTTGCTTGGTTTTCCGGGCCTGAGCTCATGGCTGGGATTTTTTATTGTAGCCATATAGCACAGTCATATTTTCCGCTAGTAAAATTGTCCCTGGGTCATACAATGGAATCAAATAGATCAATATTTCACAGTGCTATTACAAAAAACGTTTTCCGGTGTCCCCATGCTTCCCCCCAAAGCCACAATACACAGACACACACACACATGCACACACATCTAAGAATGGCCCATCTTCATCGGTAAAAGGAGACAATACCATCTCCTCATAAGACTGCCATAAAGATAAAGTGATGAATACGAACTAAGTACCTTCGTTCATTCAATCGGCAAATGTTTAATAAGCATCTACCATGTCAGGCCCCTGCTTGGAACTGAGGACAGTGATGAAAAGACAGACACAAACTGTGCCTGCATGGGGCTCATGTTCATTTCTTCGGTTAGCAAAATTCTCTGCCTGGTTTTCAGGGTCTTCCACAAAGACCCCTAGCATTTGTCCATTCATCTGTCCATCTATCCACCTACCTCTCTCTTTCTCCTCCTCCCCCTAACCCCCCATACCCCTTCTGTCCCACCACTTGCCCAAAACTCTCACCGCTCCCCAAATACTTTCTGTTCAAGTAGACCACCTGCTATTTTCATCCTCCCTCAGAAGATATTTTTAAGCATCTTGAAATACCATTTGCATATAAAGCCTCCACTAATTATAATCTTCCTACCTCTTCATTAGAGCCTAGGATGACCTCTCCTTTCCCCTCTGCCTATTTTAATATTAATCGCACACCCCCTCTTGCAGGTGTCCCTGACCCTCCCCCCCCACTACACACACACCTCAGCATCCTCAAAGCTCAAAGGGAATCAACAGCCTGATATCTCGGGAGTTCGCCGCACCCTTCATCTGGTCTTTCTGCCAACAGCAGATCAAAAGCAAGGACCACAGCCACCGTTTCAGAATCTTCTGCTCCTGTCAAGCACAGGACAGGCAGGACAGAAATTCTGGGTGACACGTGGCTGGTGACTGAGAAGCATCCCCCAGTGTAGTCTGCAATGGTCACTGTGGAGGGTGACAAGCTCCAGGGAGGCAGTTTTTTCTCAGCACCAATTCCAGTTTCTTGCACAAAGCCTGATGCACAGTAGGTGCTCAATAAATAATGGTTGGTTGTTGTTGAAAGTGTTTTATCTTTGAAAGTTTTGCTGAACAAGGCAGAGAAATTCCTCTTTGGTTAATGGAGAGGAAATGAGCAGTTATATGCTGTGCTCTCAAACACTGGGGAAACTGTTCTTAGAAAGGCAGGGGTGTAAATTGGAGTGGGTCACGGGCCATGCAGGTAACTCCCACAAGCAAACAGAAAGGGAGGATAAGGAGGCCAACCCCACCTGTTC
>NW_006440132.1:6643717-6644848 GCF_000325575.1 Pteropus alecto
TGTCAGAACAAGTAGGAAATCAGAATTTTTAAACACGGGCAACTAAATCAACTATTGTGGCCATCGTTTAATCTCTGGTTTAACTTCTATTCAAACATTTCTTCCCTCCTCCACTCAGTCCCTCATTTTGTTTATACCACTTTTGAACAGAAAAGGTGTTTTTATAATTAGCACAGTGTTTATATTCCATCGAGAGCTTTCAGAAGGCTTAAAAATAGACTGATTCCTTATACACCTTCGAATTCTTCCCTCTGAAGATCTTGTTTACACTAGCATTTTCCTTGGCAAACCTTCTTTTGAAAAGGTCAGCTGCAGTTCACGAATTCTTAAACTGGCAGCTCCAAATTATTGGGATTTTGGAGGACACGTTTAGGCACCTTCCAACCCCTGTGAAGAGCAAATTCTACAGATAAATGCTCACAAGGAACCCCAAGTATAGTCCAGATCTTGAGGGCCGGGCTACTCCAGGGCTCCTGGAAACGAGAGGCTCCTGGAACCTGGCGAGCCTCTAAGATCCTAGAACGTGAACTCTGCTTTAAGAAAATCCAATTTAGGGGATTTAGACACCACCTTGCTATGGGGCTGTTTATCCATTTACCAAAGAGGTGTTCTCATGACAGAAAAAAAGCGAAAAGAAAAACAACCTTAAAAGGCAGCTTCCCCCTTCTAGAGTGATATTTAAGTGACTAAGTCCATCCACCTCAGCCAGGAGGTCATTAAACAAAAGGTGTGTTTGGAGGAGAAGGAAAAAAGGGGTAACTGAGTCAGCAAAGTTACTTTCTTTACTGCAGGACTTCTCAATGCCCTTAAAGGTCCAACAGCTGCTACTCCGTTCACAGGTTTATCTGGCCCTGAACTCATCCTCCCCGGTTTTCCTTCTCTCCCTATGGACCACCCATGGAGCAGACTGCCTTTAACCAGCTTTCAGAGATGAGAGAAATAGGCTTAAACTTCTAGAATTAGGAGAGGAAGGGACCTGATTAAGATCCACGGCTGATTAATTAATGACAGAGGCTACCCACGGAACCAAAACCGCAGTGACCCTCCCTCAAGACCAGCACTGCCTGGCCTACTGGTTTGGCTGGGATCTGACAGTAACATCAGTGTCCAAGCACCAGGGAGCAATTCCTG
>NW_006440132.1:6644871-6672178 GCF_000325575.1 Pteropus alecto
CCCCAGCCCTGCTCTTAGCACGAACTGCCAAAAAAGTAGAAACCAGCAGACAGACCCGGAGTTACAGGATCTCGGTTCTAAGAGGCCTATCTGAGTGGTCAGCCAACTGTTACTTACATACCTCCAAGGACAAGGACGTCAACCCCTCTTTCAGGTTCCTCACATCAGGATACTGGCCAGAGAAAAAGCACATTTCTGGTGTTTTCTTTCTCGTGACTGCAATGTCGTATGACGTAGGGTTTGGCTGAGAGACAACGCTTTATTTTAAATACATCTGCAGAAGAAAGCAGTTAGCCATGGGGGCTTTGAGGCATGACAACTGTGAAAGCAAATCCCAAACTCGACCACTTACTGGCGAGTGGGTCGCTTTGACTCAGGGAGCTTCAATATCCTCACCCCTAAAAGTGGAGGATACCACTTCCCACTTGGAAGGAACTGCACGCAGCCCCCTTAACTCAGCACAGGTGTTAGGCGCCGTCCGCCCTGCTCACTCCCCTCTCTCCACAGCCTGAACCTCCCCTTTGGGTCGCCTGCCCTTACATCCATCCCTGAAAACTGACCAGATGAATTTGACATGAAGAAGGGCACGGACTGGGCAGCACATCTGTAGGAACAGCTGCCTCTAACCAGAAGGGACTGAAACCAAACCCTAATAATTCTGACACTGAAAGGGTGGGTGTTCAGGAACCAGTCCATCACTTAACTGAACAGATGGGGAAACTGAGGCCCAAGGGAGGTGGGATCTGCCTCAGCACACACGGCAGGTCGTCAGGGGACACCAGACAGGTCCTCTGACACCCCCTCCTACAGTGCACCCCGCTACGGGGGAGGAAGACGATGGAAGAACTCTAGGAAAGTGATGCTGCGTCCCCAAACCCTCATCACGTTCCACTGATTTTTTAATAGACTTTAACAATTTACTGACACCAGCGGAGCTTATAAAGTAGTTTAATTGAATTAATTAGCAGTCACGACTTACTCCTGAGTTTCCCCTTTGGCTCCGGGGAGGCTGTTTAACCCCTTGCGTCCTAAGAAGGCTGTCACTCACTCTCATTTAAGATAATTCACTAGTCTCTGCCAGTTTCTTTCCTAAACTAGCTCTTATACCCTGGTCTCACCCATATCCCAGTACTGAGCACATGTCAGCACCAGACACCTGCCTGCCCTGAGTGGCTGAAATCTCATCCTAATTATACTTCGATGGATGAATGCTGCCTTCTCCTATAGGTTCCCCAGGTGACAGGGGCAGCAAGGGGTGGGGGTCCGTGTCCTAGCATGGGCGCCACCCACTGGCCTGGCCTGGCCTGGAAAATGGCCTCCACCCCCATTCTCCTATGTCGTTAGCCTCAACTTCCCTCACCACAAAGGAGAGGCTTGTTGATGCCTCTCAAACGGCGGTCCACACACCGCAGCATCAGCACCGCCTGGGAGCCTGGGCGCCTGGGAGGATGAAGACTCAGGCACCACCCTCACCCACTGAATCAGAACCTACAGAGTGAGGCCCAGAGAGCCGTATTTTCACGAGCCCTCCAGGTGATGTGTACACACACCAAAGTTAGAGAAGCAGCAGTTTGGGTGATCACGAAGATTACTTCTAGATGAAAAGTCTGGGAAACAATCCAAAACATGAAAACCAATTTACTTACAAAGTAGTCTTCACAGCATTATTTATAATAGGGGAAAACCAGAAGTAGCAAAACATTCCCCAAACAGGGCATTGTTGTAGGGCATTGTTGTGTAAACTAGGGTATGGCCACTTCATGGAACACCATATAGCCAAAACCACAGGGTTTACAATAACACTGGGAAATGCGAATCGCATAACATTGAGCTTTTTTTTTAAGCTCTGAGAAAAAGTGTCTCTATTGCACCTATTGGTTCAAAAATAATAATTAGAAGGGAAGCAATCAAAACGTCAAAGGTGTAAGCATCTGGTAGGTACGGATCACAGGTGATTTTCTTTCTTCCTTAGACTCTTCTGTGTTTTCCAACTTTTTCTATAAAGAGCATGTGCTACTTTTTATAATGAAGTTAAACTTTGTTTTAAACAAAACAAAGGTTCTGTGAGAAAACACCGCTTAGAAAGCAGAAAGTTCAGCACCAACTTGACATTCACTCTGCACTTGGGCTACTTATCTCATGCTAGACCGTGAGCTCCTTCGTGGCTGGGTCAGGAAGACGGGTCCCGTGTACAATCGGGTATGAAGGGAAGGAGGGAGGGAGGGAAGTGGTTTCAGATGAGCCACTCTATGAAACTGACTTTTCTCTTGGCAGATCATTGGATGAATTCGTTAAGTAAAAACATAACAGTGAGAGACAAAACAACCCTGAAGAGCCAGACCCAAGAAAAAAAATTCATCCGGTGTCATGAATACGTTCTGTACAGCACTTCACACACTCACTCTTTCTCCTAGACACACCTGGCTGGCAGAGACACAGTCACAAGGCCAATAATAAGTCACCGTTTCCAGGAACTTCTAAGCCCCTGAAGCTGGCGCTCAGTGGCAAGTCTACCCCAGCTGGCACATGGTAAGTGGACGTGCAGGAATCAATAATTACAAAGTGGAGAGCAGGAACCAGGTGCGCAAACACCAGGTATATATTAGAAGCTGGAGCAGAGGCCAGCACGGGGACTCAGCCTGCACCCCACTCTTTCAGTGGGCTGGGAAGCCATCATGCCAACTGCCCTGGAAGGAGGGATAGCATGAACCAGTGTGGAAGTGAGAAATCGTGGATGTGTGTAGGCAAACCATCTAGGACAGCAGAGACAGGGGCAGTATAGGGGTCACAAAGATAGGCCAGGCCATGAGTACCAGGGGGCAGGGCTTGGGACGAGAGCATCCCTCTTCCAAGCACCAGGGGCTAAGACAGGCTGGGCAAGAGGGAGAAAGGGCAGGATCGTTCCCACTACGGCTCACCCCTAAGCCAGCTCAGGCTTTGGGGCCAGCAAGCCCCAAAGAGGAAAGCACATGAAAGTCCTGACTCCTCTCTGCCCAATCTGCATGGGCAAGCGCATGGCACTAGGAGGACATTGGACATCTTCCCACTGGGCTCTGGAATGGCCAGATTTTCCTAAATCTCAGGAAAAGTGGAGTAGAGCGATCGTCCTGTGCAACCCGACCATTGTATTTTCTCATCCTCAAATTTTCTCCTCACCTGTTCTCAAGGCCTATAATCGTGCCCCACCCAGACCTAGGGGACAGGAACACAGAGCCTCTAGCCCCTGACCTCCATGCAAGAGCCAACAAGCTCTCTATATCCCTGAATAACCTGGGCTGTGGGCACCATCTGCTCAGGATGAGCCTTGGTGTCACTTTAGCATCACACGACAGCAGTATATGAGAGGACCATCATGCCCCAAATGGGGCACCTCAAGTTTAGAGAGGGAAAGGTTCCTGCTGGGGTCACACAACAGCAGAGAGACAAAGCTGCATCCCCAACCCCAGACTTCTGGCTCCTAACCAATTCACTTACAAGGTATTCTTGTAAGGTATTCACTTACAAGGTATTCTAACCCAGCTCATAAATGGCTTGGGGGATAAACAGTGACTGACCCAGGGGTTCCCTGGGTACCATGAAGTCCTACAGAGCTGGATCAGAAAGAACTCAAACACAGGAATGAAGTCCTTGTTCCTACAGGGGTTCAAGGAGCTGGACAGGTGATCACCTGGCAGGAATGATGCTTGAGAGATTAAAGAACAAGACCTGGGGAAGGAGGACAATGACTTTGACATTCCGTCCTTGTGTATCTTACGATTCTTCCTCAGTGAAGCAGACTGATAAGCACTGTGTGATAAAGTACAAGTGATGAGTCTGTGCAACAGTCTTCAAACTGGGTTAAACTCCTCCAGCCTGCTTCCGGAGCCACCCAGGCCAGCAGATTTCTGACTCTTCAAGGCTGACTTCCCCATCAGGCAGAGAAGTCACAGTTGTCTGAGGCCCACAAAAATGTTTTAATTTATTTTAAAATCAGAATAAAGAAACTGAACTTTTAGGTCAGAGAAAATCTTTAACATATAATGTTAATATAATCATCTTTATACCAATGCAGTCATAAAATGTAATTTTTAAAAATTATGGAAGAAGGAGCCCACAAAAGCAAAAGTGCCTAGGGCCCATGAAAGTCATGATGTGGCCCTCCCTCCCCAATTTTAAAAATCATTTTTATCAAATATACTGAGCTCCTATGTAAAACTTCATTGATGAAAGGGTTCTCTGGCAAAAACGACTTTTTAAATCTCATAGTGAGTAAAAATAATGTTTTTCTCTACAAAGTTTTAGGGTCTCAACTTATGAACAAATGAAATGTGGTGTCATATGAGTCGCTGAGCTTTTACAAGCCAAAGACTCCTTTCCTTTGAAACACCTGCGCCTCCCAGTTCTCATGACTGATCCTGATGTGTCACTGGCTTTAGGGGTCAGCTTTGCTTAGTAAGAAACACAGACACACCGTGCGTTATCCTTTCTTTTCATGTTATTTCCAATATATGTCTGGAGACACGGAAAGTGCTAGGTATGTGCTAGGCAGTCCTACACTTCAGACTCATTTCCAAAGACAAACAGTGACACTTCACCTTACTCTGAAAGAAGCAATTCAAATATGAAGGAGGGAAATCCTCAAAAAACTGGATAAACTAGTTAAACAGTCCCATTGGAATAAAGGAAAAATCCCTAAAAGAAAAACCCAAGGAAAGAAAAACTCACCCTCCTCCAAGAGTCACCTAAGTGAGGCTCTCAACCTATAGTGTGTGAAAGCACTGGGGAGTCTGTTAAAGTCTCAGATTCTCAACCTCACTCTCCCCACGAGATTCAGAAGCAGCAGGTCTGAAGATGGGGTTGGCATCTGCTAGCTCTTCTAGTGCAGGAGGTCATCGACTCTCTACCCTCAGAAGAGTCATCTACTAATGATGAGAGACGGGGTTTAAGGGGATCCCCAGCCTACTGGGCCTTTGTTTCCTGGTACCAATTAGGAGGTAAGGCTCTGCCCCACAATGCCTCTTGTTTAGTAGCCTCAAAAGTAAAATGGGCACAGCGTGGTGGACTTCTCTCTTGACGTGTACCACCTCCCCCCGCAACACTCATATACACGTGCAGGCACACAGTTCACTTGCTTTCCAACTTTCAACCTCCTGGGAGCAGCTCACCCCCACCCTGGGCTGAAGACCTGGGGCTCCAGCACTGAAAAGTCAAGACCTGACATCTACTCCAATCTGCTCGATGTTAATACGGTACAATTTTGGGAAAGTCAGGAAGCCTCACCTGCCCAAGGTAGTGAGAGAGAAGAACTGATGGCCGGAAGCCGGGAGGGTGGAATCCACTGTCAAACCGAGGCCAGATGAGACAAGCCACTCAGCAGGTGCCAGATAGACCTGTGACAACCAAGAATGACAGAACTGCAAGGGCTAGAGTGGCCCAGCTTACTTTCAGAGGCCGGAAGGGTACGGTGGACAGGTTTGTTCCTGCTTACTCAGCAACCCTTCTTCTGATACAGACTATCTTGTCCTTTCAGGAATCCATGATCTGAATGTTTTCAATGGGCAACCCCCAGCCCCCAACTCCATGAAAAGAATTAAATGACCCACATCTGTCCAATCAGAATAACACACTCTCCTGGCACTGTGATTGACTCAGGGATGAGCCTGTGACCCAAGCTGGACCAACAGGAGGCTTCCTTGGGACTTCAGCTGAAACCACTGGGAAACAGGTAGAGTCCACTGGGACTCCACTACGGGGGTGAGAAATGAGCCTGGTGATGCTACAGCCATTTCTGCCACCACCTGGGGAGGGCCTGCCTGAAGAACTAGTCAACACAAAGAAACGAGAACAGAGACGTGGAGAGCAACACATTTCTGATATCTTTCAGCGTGTTAAACAAGTTTGAGGTGAGTTTCTGTCACTTCCGACCTAAAAAATCTCGACTAAAATGGATGGTCTGTTGTATGAAATGGCAGATTTGATTCAAAGACAGAAAGAATCCTTGCTTTAACCTTGGGCAAGAAACGCCACCTCTCTTGGTTTCCATTTCATCCCAAGCTCCAAGGCTGTAGTGGAGAATTGAGTTATATCGCAGTAACTACATGAAGCACTTGGGATATTATTTAGCATGTGTAGGTGCTTAACAAATGTCAGGAAAGAAAGTATCAGCCTATAGGAAGACACCCCCCACACACACACACCAGGTACCATCACTCACTAAGGAAATAATAATATAGTCCTGCAAAGCCCAGCCTGAGTACTGCTTGACAGAGCAAAATGGTCACCAGAGACCCAAGTCCAAGGAGGAACAGCCAGGAGAAGCCCTTTCTTAAGAACCACAACCTGTGGCATGTTCCCAGCACTTTACAGAGCTCAAAGCAGTTTCATATCATCATCTGTCCCCATAATCCCTGCTATTAGAATGAGACCATCAAAAGTATAAGGTGACAATCTTTAGCAAGGCCAGTTTGGTAATATCATTAAAACGCAGAATCTCTGACCCCATGTGCTATCTTCAAAGGTAACTTCACAAATACAAAATAATGTTTACAGAAGAAGTGCTGGTAGCTCCTAGTCATGATGGAGTAACAAGGTCCACATTTACCGTCCACTTTAAATATCCGCGAAGCTGGACAAAATATATGAAACAATGATTTCTAGACACTGGGCAACAGGAAGAGCAGGACAGTAACCCCTAAGAGAAAAAGGAAACAAGTGGGTCATCTACAATTGTCCCAGCTGGCTTCCTGGAGGATTTCCAAGCTGTGGAAGGGTGGGAGCAACCCAAGCAGAGTTCAGGGGTCTCCCTGAGTTAAGCAGACAGACTTAAGAACTGGGGAGGAAAAGAAAGCTAGAATATGCAGGGCAGAGAATCACAGGAGAGTGAAGTGCCCAGAGGATGAGCTCCAATGCTCCAGATGCTTTAGACAGGCGCATAAGGAAACTACCTGAGCCTACAACACAGACCACCAGAAGGAACCCAGCAGAACAACTTTCAGTGCTTGCTCACACAGGACTAAGAGTAGTCCACATTCCCAATAGCCAAAGTGGAGGACTCTCATACTATACAAACCATCGGATCAAGTACTCAAAGGTATGGCCTCAACAAGTGGGGAGAAATTAACACTAGAAAGGGAGCTGGAACACCTTTTCTGTAAAGGGCCAGAACAGTCAATATTTTAGGCTTTGTGGGTCACTATAGAATGAAAACAGCCATAGACAATATGTGAATGAATGGGCATAGCTGTGTTCCATTAAAATTGTATTTACAAAAATAGGCGGGGGGCCAGATTTTCCCCATGTGCTATCGTTTGCCAAACACAGCTCTATTCGAAAGACTGCTCTGGTCCTGCACAACAATTTAACTTATGTGGTAGGCAGAATAATGGCCCCTAAAGATGTCTACATCCTAGTCCCAGAGCAGTGAATGTGTTAGAATACATGCAAATAGAATTAAGCTTGCTAATCAGATGACCTTGAGATGGGGAGATTATCTTGCATTATCTGGGTGGGCCCAATGTCAACGTCCTTCTAAGCAAAATAGGGAGGCAGAAGAGAGAGAATCAGAGAGATAGCAGCATGAAAAGGCCTCTGCCCAACCTTGCTGGCTTTGAAGACAGAAATGGAGCCAGAGGCCAAGGAATGTGGGCGGCCACTAGAAGCTGAAAAAGGAAACAGATTCTCCCCTAGAGCTTCCGGAAGGAATACAGCTCTGCCAACATCTTGATTTTAGCCCAGTGAAACCTATCTTGGACCTCCAATTTCCGGAACTATAAGATAATATATTTGTGTGGTTTTCAGCCTCTAGATTTGTGGCAAGTTGTTACAGCAGCAACAGGAAACTAATACAACAGCAATAACCAGGACGAAGCACAAAAATATTTAAAGGGATACTAAAATATCCCTCACTGAATGTAAAATTCACAATGTCTGTAAATCAAAAATTACTAAGCATGAAAGAAGCCAAAAAAAAATTAATAGGAGACCCAGAAATGACACAGATGATAGACTTGAAGGACATAAAATAGCTGTTATGAACATACTCCATAAATTCGAGAAGGTAGGGAAAAATAAGAACATGTTGGAAGAGACACAGGAGATATAAAAAAGACCCAAATCAAACTTCTAGAGATGAAAAATACAATGCCTGGGATGAAGAACAGATTACATACTAAAGAAGAAAAGATTGAAGGACTTGAAGACACAGCAATAGAAACTTAACAACGAATTGAGAGAAAAAAGAAGGACAAAGATAAACAGGGCATGGACGAACTGTGGAACAATTTCAAAAGGCTTAAGAGATATGCAATTGGAGTCCCTGGAAAAAAAAAAAGAGGGGTAGGAGTAAGGAGAGCAAAGATATTTGAAGAAATAATGGCCAAGTTTTCCATTTGGTGCAAACTATAAACCCAGAAGCTCAATGAACTCCAAGCAAAAGAAACACAAAGGAAAATACTCCCAGGCACACCACAATCAAACTGCTTAAAATCAGAAATAAAGAGAGCATCTAAAAGGCAGTCAAATTTTTTTTAAAAGGCATAACATAGGAACATAGGTAAGAATCAGAGCCAATTTCTCAACAGAAATAATTAAAACAGAACAGGGGAGCAACATCTTTAAAGTTTTGAAAGGAAAAATTGTCAACCTGGAATTTGATAGCTAGCAAAACTATCTTTCAAAAATAAAGAAGTGTAAAAGCTAAAGGAATTCCTCACCAGCAGACCAACACCACAAGAAGTGCTGGCTCTCTGATTATAATAGCCAGAAAACTGACAGCACCCAAAATACCTATTGGAAGGAGACTAATTACATAAACTATGATAGATCCTTAAAATGGAATACTGAGCATCGATAAAAACTAAAGCACATCTTTTGGGGCTAACATAGAACAATCTTATGACATCCTATTAAGTAAGAAAAGCTAAGCTGTAAAACAATAGTAATGGTTCACATTTGTGCCTAAGAAAAGACATAGTATGAATACAACACTGTCACTAGTGTTTATCTACTGGAAATGGGAAGCAATGTAAAGGGTCCCTTTCCATTTTTATTCTTTATTCTTACTTCTGTGTCATCTGAATCGTTTTCAAAGAACATATAATCACGTGATTTCAAGTTAAAAAAATTAAAAACAAAAGAGGTCCTTGGCTGGGAATCAAGACAAGCCCAATAGACATTCAACTTCTTAATTGGCCAAGTGCTATTATGATTTACTCATTTCGGGGCTTGATAACATCCATTCCTTTTGCTTCCTTCAAATACTGTCTATTTCACTCCATTCTGAATTCCATCCCTGTATACCCATCATAACAAAGTCTCACAGAAGTCCACATGGGCAGATGTAAAAGGATGTTCACTGCAGCTTTATTTGGAATGGGGGGAAGGGAAGTTAAGGCAACTTGCTTGTCCATCACTGAGGCAGTGAAATGTGGTAGCTGTACCCAGAAGCTAGAAATAATGTGATGGGTCTCAAAAACCTGGAGCTCAGGACAAAAGTGAGAAACAGAAAGACATCTAGACAATACAGCAGTGATGTAAATTTTTAAACATATAACCACAAAGATGCATGGTAAATATATAAACAAATGGCTTGGAGATGGGGAGGAGCAGAGCTAGAAGGAAGGGGGAGATTAAAAAAATGACCAAATGAAGAAAGGAAGGACTATAATGAGCCAAAAATGAACATGAGCCCTAAACTGAGTATAATTAACTTAACCTGCTGCACATGAGCTTGAGAAGGAGAGAAAAACAGGCAACATTTGAGTGATTATGTGCCAGGTGCTTTGCACCTATTAACTCATTTAAACTTCATAATTAATGCTCTCATGAGGTTCTTTAATCTTCAATTTATAAAGAGGACACAGAGACATAGAGAGGTTAGGCAACCTGCCCAAGGTCACACAGGAAGGAAGTAGCAGAGGCACGACTTGAATTACTGGCTAGCCTCAGAAGCTGTGCTCTTCACCCCCACTAAGCAGCTTCTGACTCCACCTACCCTACTTACAATGAGGAAATGGAACTCTGCTCAGAATCACAGAAGTTAGAAATTAGCACCTATATTACACCTCCTTGGACTCCTTCACGTAGATGCAAAAACAGACCCCAAAACGCACACAGGAGGCACCTTGAAGCCAAGATCACCACGGCCAATTTCTTCCCTTAGTCCTGTTGCTTCAAAACCTGTAAAGAACAAACAAAAGAAAACAGAAATAATCTGAAGAACAGTAACTTGGAACAAAAGACATGATGGGTTCAAGACCAAGGGAGGGACAGGACAGAGGGCAAAACTTGCATCCAGGTTTGTGACCCAGCCCCAAACACAGCAAGAAAAGCCCAGGGTTCAGCCACTAGAAGGTAGCATTTATGAGGTACAAGACCCTATAAGAACCCTGTACCTTGCTGGCCCTGCCACTCGGCTGGGATGGGGATTCCAGCTAGGGTACACGGGGCTTTGCTGGGCCTGGGTTCATCACATCCAGGAAAAGCCCATGAGGCTCTGGCACGTGTGCTGATATATCAGCTAATGTCTCATTCAAGTAGTCAGCATTTTGTTAGAGCCAATTCAGTGGGTAATTAAGGAAAAAGTTGGGACCAGATGGGGAAGCAGATGCTAGCTTAGCCGCAAGTACAGCTCCCTGCAAGTGTCTGGGAAAGCACTGGGCTGGCCAAGTTCGCGAGAGAGGGGCTGAAGTGACAGCAGCCCAGAGAGGAATGGGAGAAAAAAGACGCCCATTTTAAAGATAAAATAACTGAAGCCCGGAGAAGTAAGGATACTTGAGGGCTGTGAGAAGGATGGATGATGGAGAATGAGAATGAAACCATAAGCTTGAAATAAAGGGGCGATTCTATCTTGAGGAAGAACTGGAGATAAGACAGAACGATGGACGTCCAGAAACAGGGGAAGAGGATGGTGTTAGCAGATGGGAGCCAGGGTTCTAGCCTCACTTCTGCCACTTTCCTGCTGCCTCACCTCAGATAAGTCACTTTTCCCCTCTTTGCTCCAGTTTACACATCTGTAAAATGGAAGGAAAGGTCCCTGAAAAGCCTACTCAAAGGAATGAAGTTCACTATTGCGTAAAAGTGTTGAGGACAGGAGCTAGAACACCTGCGTTGGGTTCTGGGCTTTCCTACTCACCAAATGTGTGGCATTTCATTTGGCCTCAGTTTCCCCATCTGTAAAATGAGAGTAACCATACATACCTCACCTGTATGTTTAGAGGCTCCGATGAGTGTATCATAAGACTTAAACAGTGCAAGGTACAGTGTAAGCACTCGAATGACAACCCCTACTACTGATACTATGGAGCCAATAAAAAATGACCCCTGTGACATCCATGGAGCTAGGCAGAAAAAAATACTGACATTTCAATGGTAAATGAAAAAAGCAGGATATAAAGTTGTATGCACTGTAATGACAGTTACATTACACATGGAAAAAAAAGACAGTTAAAGGGTAATGCTAACCATGATTTAGCAGTGACATAACAATGATGGATTTATTTACCCCTAGTTCTCGATATATTTCAAATTTTTAATACATGAATAACTACTTTTATAACAAAAAGGAGGGTTAAATACAATGAGTTTTAAATGATGAGGAAATGTGATTTTTTCCACTGGGCTCCTTTACAACAACAGCAGGACAGAATAAAAGCAAAAACCAAAGGCAGTGGTAGCCTAACCTGACGCTGAACCCCAGACCTGCAAAAGCATGAAAAGGGAGTGTCCTGTAAGGCAGATGGCACGGGGACCACTAACACCTCCTCTTCTCTTCCTCACCCCAAGACACTGACCAATGGAACAGAAAATAGGAGGCACAATTTATAGAAAGTTCTAGGCCAGGTAAACTAGTGTAACACGAAGATAATCAGAACAGTAGTTATCTCTGCGGGAGAAGGTGGCAACTGGGGAAAAAAAAAAAAGTAGATGAAAATGTTCTATATTGCAATAGAGGCATGAGCTACATGGGTATAACCACTTATCAAAACCTTCGGCTAAGACTGTCCCTTTTACTTATGTAAGTTTTTCCTGAAACAGCTGTAATAATAACCACCATCATCATCTTCGAATGGGGAGAGTAAGTGGGTGGCGGTATAGATGATAAAAAAAAATGTCGACATGTTGATGACTGCTGAAGCTGGACAATGGGACATAGTGAGTCATTATACAACTCTGCTTACTCTTCTTACTTTTGAAATTTTCCATAAAAATTTATTTAAATGGGAGAAAAACAGTATGGTGGTATCTCAAAAAATTAAATAGAGAATGACTATATGATCCAGCAATATCACCTCTGGGTATACATATACTCAAAAAAAACTGAAAGCAGGATTTCAAAGAGATTTTTATACACCTAAATTGACTGAAGCATTATTCGTGATAGCCAAAATGTGGAAGCAACCCATCAAAAGGTGAATGGATAAACAAAATGTGGTGTATATATACAATAAAATACTATTGAGCCTTAAAAAGGAAGAAAATTCTGACACATGCTACAATATGTACTGAACTTTGAGGACATTATGCTAAGTCAAATAAGCCAGTGACAAAAAGACAAATATTGTATAATCCATTTATATGAAGTACCTAGTCAAATTATAGAGACAGAAAGTAGAATGGTGGCTGCCAGGGCTGGAAGAAGCAGGGAATGGGGAGTTGCTTAATGGGTAGAGTTCTAGTTTTGGAAGATGAAAAAGTTCTGGACATTGGCAGCACAGGAATGTGCTTAACACTCCCTGTTCTGTACATGTAAAAATGAAGATGAAGCCCCAAAATCTAGAAGATTTCACACACAAGCCACCCACTCAGGAATTTCTGCTAGATGTTAAGGAGGTGGAGACAAACCAAAGGACATCATGTTGGACTATCTCACAGCCGCTCTCCTTGAGATTCTGACACAGGATCAGTAAGATGAAACCAAACAGATCATGGACGGGGATGGTGGAGTATGACAGGACCTACAGGGACCCCCTGTCGATAGAACTTCTACAGAGAAATCCCAGTGGCAGCTAAGTTTCTTCCAGTCAGAGCTTTCCAATTCAACTGACTTTACCAGGAAAGAATCTGAGCATAGACCCCTAAGTGTTTCACACTGTATCTTTACTAAACCAGACGAAGGAACCCAGACTGAGATAACCTACAGCCCCAACCCGGCCCCATCAACTCCCGGCAGCTGCATCAGTCACCTGTCATATAAACTTATATCATCCGGCCCTCCCCTTTCAACTCAAGATTTGAGGAAGCAGCTACTGATATCATTTTGGAGTATATACCATACCAAAACACACTTTTCCTGATTTAGAATAAATAAATGAAGCAAGTAGGGGGAGGGCACATGAAATAAAATTGTGTAACAAAAAAAGGAGATAAGCATTTCACTCAAAATTCAAAGAAAGAACATAAAAAACACAATTTTACTCTAGGAAGCTGAAATAAATTTTAGACACACTCTCCTTTGCACTCCCAACAAAATTAAAGACAACAAGAACAGAGTAAAATAAAAAGGAAACAAAGAATTAAAAGAGATTGCAAGGAATCAAATAATGCTACACTGCAGAATTAAAAGAAGCATCAGAAGCAGTAAACAGCAGAACTGTCAGTACGGAAAACTGAGTATGTGAGGCAAAGGATAAACTTGAGAAGCACTTATAAAACTCAGAGGAAATAAATAGACTAAAATAATCAAAAGAAGAGATAATTATAGAAAACAAACAATAGGGATAGATGGATATATATATATATATCCATCAATAGGGATAGATGGATATATATATATAGATGGATATATATATGGATAACTGCTACTCCAAAAACAGATGAGACCAGTGAAACATATGGAACAAAAATTTTCCTATTATTAAGAGCTAAATCTGTAGGCTGGAAGTACATACCATGTATCTAGCAAACTAAAACATAGATACTGCCAGAAATAACCCTTGAATTTCAAGAGTGAAAAGGAATGATAGGAAGCAGGGGGCGGGAGAGGGGGGGTGCGGGAATCAACCACGAAAGTAAAATACCATGTGGCCTCCGAATTATCTCCAATGTGAACACATGATTATACAATATCTATAGAGTTAAGTACTGAAAAATAAAATATGTAACCCAAAAATGCTCTATTTATCCAAGTTGCCATTTACATGAGAAGGAATCAAAAATATCTTCTTAGTTACATAAAGACTCCAAAAGAAAGAAAACTATAATTAAATGAGAAAGTAAAAAGAACACACACATCAGGTATTATAATAAATATAAATAGGAGTAAGTTCCATATTAAAAAAACAGAACCTAAGACTCTGAGTTTTTAAGTATTAAAAAACATGCTATCTGAAAGAAATATAGCTATTTTTAAGGGCATAAAAAGGTTAGAAGTAAAATAAATATGTAAAATTATACCAAGTAAATTCCAACAACAGAAAGCAGGAAGTGCTTTATAAAAAACACTAGAATTAAAGGTGAAAGCAGAAAATATATTTAAAAATTAGGAAAACTAGAACTGAAAGTAGATAGCATAAAGCAGATCAAGGAGGGCCTATTTTTACAGATTAAGGGTAAAATCTATAATAAATAATAAAATGTAGCAGGCAAGTATATTTATGTTAAATAAAGTATCAATAAAATATATAAAGTAAAATATAAAGATCAACAAGTAAAATCAAAAGAAATATTATAGTACTGAAGGACATTAAACAGAGTCTTCGAATTCTTGAAATAATGTAAAGACAATATGATTAGGGCCCTATAGGGAATCTGAAAAATATAATTAATGTTGATGACATATGAAATTGAGAAATATACGTATAGAGCAAACAATAAACCCTAAAAGCAGAAGTTACTTCTGCAAGCAAATAAAACATTCACACAAACTAATATTTAAAAAGGATCCAAATTTTTCTATAAATTACCAAAAGCAAAACTATCACTGACAACATTCTCACAGTAAACTAAAATAAATTAAAAAAAAAAAAATGGAATCACACAAAAATTTAAATTATACTTTTCAATAATCTTTAAGCTAAAGAAAATAGCAGAACTAAAACAACAGAATATTGAGGACAGAAAACAGGAACAGTATTTCACAAAAAGGATAATGGGATGTAACCAAAAATGTACTCAGAGGAAAATTCATTGATTAAGCACTTTTATTATTAAACAGCAAAAATTAAAGAGTTGAGAGTTCAATTCAAAAAATAAAATCTAAAGAAAACATAAGGGTGGATTTATTTAACATAAACATAATAATTTGGAAGTGTTTTAAGTAGTTATTATTGACAAATAACTCTAAATTTTTAAGAGGTGGGTTGCAAAAACAATAAATAGGCCTGAACGTTAGTATTCAACCAAAAAAAAAGAGAAAAAAATACAACTACAAGAAAATCAGATTAGGAAATACAGCCAAACAGAAGACAATTCTTAAAAAAAAAAAAAAAAAGAAAAAAAAGTCTGTTCCATAAAAGTACAGTTCAAATTCTTGATGAAATGAAAATATTTCGAAGAAAATATAAATGACCAAAACTATTTCAACAAGAGCAAAAGCCAAAAAATTATTGAAGAAAGGAGTACAGTGGAAAATTATCTCCAAAAGCCTAACAAGATAGACAGTTTTAAAGGCAAGTCCTTTTAAACTTTCAAAAGATAGATAATTTCCATGCAATATAAATAAAACCTGGCAGGAACTACAAATAAACATCTGGCATGCACGCTTAAACACTCATTTCCTATACTCTTACAAAACACTAAATGGTTTACACATGACAGGGCCTCAGAATCCCTCTCAACACAGCAATCTCAGCAGCTACCACCAATAGGTACATAATTTGAAATGTATTTATCCTTCTTGTTCCAGATCATTGAAAATGATAGAAAGCTTTCCAATTTATAACCCACTGTACTAGCATAACCCCCATAAAAATGATAAAAACACCACACTAAAAATAAAACTGCAGGACAATCTCACTAATGAATACAGACACAAAACACTGCAAAATAGACCCAGGATGTATTAAAATAATGAAACACCATGAACAAAATGGGTTCCTTCTAGGATGGTTTAATATTAGGAAATCTATTAATATAATTCATCACATCAGCAGATCAAAGTAAGAAAACCATATGGCCATCTGGGTACATAATAAAAATGCATTTGTTAAAAATTCATCATCCTTTTTTCTCCTCTCATTACTAAGGAGCTTTATAGTGGGGGAGGGGATGGTTCACACCCCATTGCAAAAGAAAAATTCAAATATACAAAAGTGAAAATCACTCCTAAATCATACCACTCACCTCCATCTTGATTAAGATTAAAATAATAATAATAAAAAAAATCTCTTAGCAACTCAGAAGGATGCTTAGTAATAAAGAATTCATCAGAAACCAAAATAAAACTTCATACTTGATTACAAAACACTACAATCCTTCCCACTAAAAGAAGAAATAAGACAATACCTGAATACTTGTTATCCCAGCCATTATTCAAATTGCTCTAGAAGGTCTAGTCAACACATAAGAAAAAAAGGACAATATTGTAGAAGAACGGAAATGAGTATTGTTTGCATATATTATAATCTACCTAGAAACCATAAGAAACTATTGGAACTAAGAAGATAATATTGTAAGTTATCCATTAACGAAGCAACCACATAAAATCCAGTAGCCTGAATGATGTATTCACATTAATAAGAAAAATATACAATGAAGGAAATGATCCCATTTACAATGGCAGTCAAAAATACAAAACACCTAGAAATACTCTCAAAAACAAATGTCCAAAACTTATGTAGAAAACACAAAACTTTACTGTGGGTCATATAAGGGAGCATGAATGAGTAAAGAGACCACGTCACTGGGCAGAAAAACAAAGTATCATAAGAATGTCTTTCCTATTCAATTCAATGCACAAATTTAATACAATTACAATCATAAAGCAATTTTTGCGTTGGGAAAATTATTCTAAAAATTATTCTGGTAGATTATGAGTGAGACTAATGAAAATTTTGAAGAGAGAATAATCAGGAGAGATGTTTACCAAATATTAAAATATTTTAAAAGCAACAGTACCAAAACAGGGTGGCACTCTAACTAAAGTTAGTACATAGCTGGGTCTGTTGAGTCTGTTTCTAGACTGTAATCTATTTCATTTATCTGCCTGTCCAAAACTATGCCAGTTCTACCCTCTTACTTCTTGCAGCTTTAAGACATTTTAATATATACATTTGGAAAATATGGCCTCAATATTAGGCCTCTTACATCCATCCAGTCCTACAGTCCTTCCATTGTCTATGCCCTATACCCGCAATGGACTCAGATACATGACTAGTGGGCCTACACGAAGTTACATCTTCGGTGCAAGAAAAAAAAAATTCAGGTGGAATTAGCCAGCTTACCCTTATGTAGGACTTATTATGTGTCAAGCACTGTCCTAGTGTTTTTAATATTTATCCATCTAATTCTCAATCTACCCGTTTTATAGATGAGGAAACTGACACTGAGATGTTAAGTAATTCAAAGTCACACGGTCTGAAAAGGGCTGATCTGGGTTTTACATCCAGTAGTCTATGAAGTGTACGTCCTTAGCCACTTTGCTGTATGCTTATCTGAGCAGTAATCTAATGACTATTTTCCTGGGGCCAGAGCAGCATCGTGTGCCACAGCTCTTGGCCCCGCACTGCACACTCCTGCCAGACCTCATGTTGGACTTTTGTAAAATTATGTTGTAATGAACATCATATATAAAATATTTTGATATTTTTGAGTCCCCTCCTTTGGATACAGTCCCAAACAGAAATTATGAGGTGAAGGGTAGATATTAGTTTAACACATTTCCATATTAGACACTCACAGATTACATGCGCACACACACACACATACACACACACAGTTCTGGCCATTCCCTACATAGGCGTTCATTGGTACTAGGCTTTGGGAACCTCTGTTGGTATGGAAAATAAATATAGTAAATTCTTCAAAAAATATTTTGACTCACTTTATATTAGGAAAGAGGTTCATGTTCAATGAAGAAAACGTAAGAATATATATGCAAAAGAGGGGGGCAAGACTTATAATTCTATACCCCTCTGAGATAATCTCCATTAATGATTTTGTTCCCTGGGGCACGCTGAAACCCCTGAACCTCCTAATCACTTGTGGGAAACAGGTCCAAGCCGATCTCCAGGTTCAGTTCACCAACTCAGAAGCTCCACTGCTGCCTGCTTCATGTATTCACATCTTAAATGCTAAGTTACAAAGAACAAAATTCATCATGAGGATGTGGGAGCCAGGCAGACAGGATATACGTGATCTATTCCTCACCTGCTAGGCAGGAGCAGGGAAGGAGGCTCCACCTGCTTCTAGAACTGGGAGGTCCTAGCAGGAGAATCCACGGACCAGGTTTCATTCAAGGGCCTCCAAGCTAGTGGTTTTCAAACAGCAGGTCGTGACTCACTGTTGGGTCTTAAAGTTAATTTAATGAGTCACAGCTAGCATTTAAAAAAATAATAAAATAGAAGAGAATTAAACATTTTAGAATGTATTACAAGCATTTAAGTCTAAATATCGTTCCCTGCTTTTGCTTTACTTATATGAACACATATGTGTGTATCAGATGGTGATATAAAATGTACTTCTTCCTGTGGGTCAGTCACGAAAGTCTGATAGCCACTGCCCAGCACTGCTTCTCCCTTGCTCTGAGACTTAGAACAAGTCACAGGCCTTGCAGAGGTCAGTTCCCTCAGGATACCAATAGGCAGGAATGAGACCGCATTTGTAAAAGCACTTTGCAAAGTTAAAACACTGTTCTGACGTGAGACCAGGTTACCAAAGACTAAATTTCTTCCTCTGACTTTCCCACCCCCATCTTCCCCACCACTGACCCTCTCACTGACCCCAACCCCCTCAGAGACAAGAGTTCTGATTAACCGAACATTCTTGTGGGGCCACATAAAGGATAATGACATTTGGGCAGAATTCTGTGATTTCTGCTTTCAAAGAATTAAATTTACATTAAAATATACTCAATACTAAAGTCACTAAAGATAAGTTCATCTTTCTTTGCTAATTCATGCGATATCGTTGGCCCAGAATGCTCTGCTCCATCCCTTTCCTCCCACCGACCCAACTTGAGACCCTCAAATCCTATCTGTCCTTCAAAGCCAAGCTCAAATGCCACTTCCTCCAAGAAGTTGCCCCAGATTCCCTATATCAGTATTCATCTTTCCCTCCATCAAACACCCCTGGAGATCAATCTTAAAGCACTGAACATCTTCTATAGCACAGGATCGAGATCTGTGAACAGAATTCATTCTGATTTAGTATCTTGGTGCCTATCAAAGGTCACACCCATAGTTGGGACAAATATTTAATGGATGGTTGTGGGAGGGATAAGTTCGGAAGCTGTTTAGAAATCTTAAAAGCAGAAAGATTATCATCCAAAAATCGATTATCAGCATATATGCGGAAAAACAACTTATTAGGCAGAAAACTCTGCCTAATAATGAGATTTGAAATAATTTACAAAAAATTACTATGTGTATAAATAACTAATGCAAGGATAAACATGAAATTAACAGAGATCATCTTGGAGAGGTATGGAATTATGGAGTCTTCTCTTTTTTGCTTATATATTCTAGGTTTCCTCAATGAACAGGAACCTCTTGCATAATAATAAATTCAATGAAACTTTTTTAAAGAATTTACTATATTTCTTTTCCAAATCGACAGAGTTTGCTAAAGCCTAGTACCAATAAATGCCCCAAAAGGGGCAAGATATATGGAGATGTGTTAAACTAATATCTACCCTTGACCACATAATCTCTCTTTGGGAATATATCTGAAGGGGATGGCTTTAAGAATCAGAATATTTTATATATGAACATGTTTTTTACAGTGTAATTTATAAAAGAGAAAAATAAGAACCAAGCTAAATGTTAAATAAACTATGTTCACTCTCTTCTGTGAATATTATGCAGTTTTGAAAAAGGATGATTAGGTAGACAAAGATGGGGGAAAGAAGAGGCAGAAGGCAAAACTTTAATACATTATTATTCAAATAATAAAAATATGCTTATAAAATTACTAGAAGACAATGGACTAAAATTTTAATAGTCAATATAAGGGGGCTGGAATTTATTTAGCACAATCTTTTCATTTTCTTATTTTCTGATTTCTCCGTAATATCATTAGGTTACTTTAATTACTTAAAAATTAACTTATTAAAACAAATGTTAGCATACATCTAACTGCAGCTGGGGAATAATCCATTTAATATCTGTTTCAGATAAGCCATGACTATTGCTTCTCATCCAATTCAACAAGCACATACTAGCACCACTCTGTGTGAGGCACGATGAAGGCAGAGGTGTGGATGGTCCCTAAGGAAAGATATCTGTGTATCCATGAGACCCAGCATGTTGTTAAAGGAAGTGCACAGGCTTTGAGGTTGGACAGACCCAGGTTCCAATCTCTGCTCTGCTACCTCCCAGGTGCGGTAAATGACAGCACCAATTACCTACCTACAGCAAGTCACCTAACCTCAATGAACCTCAGTTTCTGAATCTGTAATGACCCTGAGGCCAGTCTGGGTACCAAGGAGTCTGTCCAGTGGAGCAGCCCACCAGAGAACTGTCCCATCTTGGTGCACATAGCAATTTATATGCTATTTTATAAGTCTGTTCTTAAGACATGATTCTAGTGTTAAAGTTTATTTTAAAGTGATCAAATTAAAACAGTGTTATACCTGTACAGCCAGAGAACATAACAGTCCAGAAACAGACACAAGTATATGGAAATTTAATATAAGATGAAGACGGCATTTCAAGGAGTTAAGGAAGGGTCATTCAATTATTGGTGTTACAGCAAGGAGCTCACCATTTGGAAAAAAATAGAGCCTGATCTCCTCTGAAGCAGATACATTTCAGAGAGATGAACAATTTAAATGTAAATAAAACCTATACAAAGTAACAGAATAAAAATGAATATTTTTATAAATTCTTTGTTTTGTTCCCAGTTACTTAATACTGTGAACAATTCTACTATGAGTACTCACACACATCTCACATGGTATACAGGCACAAATATTTCCTGAGTGTACAACAATCCCCCTTATCCACGGTTACAGTTTCCACAGTTTTAGTTTTTCCAGTCAACCACAGCCGAAAATATTAAATGGATAATTCTAGAAATAAACAACTCATACATTTTAAATTACGTGCTGTTCTGGGTAACATGATGAGATCTCACGTCATCCTGCTCTATCCTGCCCAGAAAGTGACTCATCCTTTTGTCCAGCATCTCTATGCTGTATATACTACCTGCCTGTTAGTCACTTAGTAGCTGTCTTGATTATCAGATCTACTGCTGTGATATCAACTGTGCTTGTGGTTTGAGTAACCCTTATTTTACTTCGTAATAGTCCCAAAGTACAAAAGTAGTGATGCTGGCAATTTGGACATGCCAAAGAGAAGCAAGCCATACAGTGCTTCCTTTAAGTGAAAATGTATGTAAATATAGGAAAAAACATAGCATACAGAGAATTTGGTACTATCTGTGGTTTCAGGCATCTGTTGGGGGTAAGGGGGTCTTGGTATCCCCTGCAAATAAAGGAAGACTACTGTATGTTCCTAGAAGACAAACTGTTGATATGTTAGGTCACACAAATGTTTAACTTTTGTTTTTATCATCTTAACCATTTGAAGTGTACAGTTCAATAGTGCTAAGTATATTCACAGCGTTGTGCAACTTATCTCTAGAACTTTTTCATCCAGCAAAACTGAAACTTTACACCCACTGAACAACACCTCCCCATTTCCCCTGTCAACCACTATTCTACTTTCTGTTTCTATGAGTTAAACTACTTTAGGTACCTCACATGAGTGGAATCATACAGTATTTGTCTTTTTATGACTAGCTTATTTCACTTAGCACAATGTCAAGGTTTATCCATATTGTAACATGTAACAGCATTTCCTTCTTTTTAAAGGCTGAATAATATTCCATTTTATGTATATACCACATTTGGTTTATCCATTCATTCATTAATGGACATTAAGAGTTAACGTCCACCTCTTGGCTATAGTGAATAATGCTACAATGAACATGGGTGTACAAATATCTCTTTGAGATCTTCCTTTAAATTCTTTTGGGTATACACCAAGAAGTAGGATTGCCGGATCTTATGGCAATTCTATTTTTAAGAACTGCCATACTGTTTTCCATAGCAGCTACACCAACAGTACATAATGGTTCTAATTTCTCCACACCCTCGCCAACACTTTGTTTTGATGGTGGCCATCCTAACGAGTATGAGGTGATATCTCACTGTAATTTTAAATTGCATTTCTCTAATGATTAGTGATGTTGAGCATCTTTTCATATGCTTGTTGGTCATTTGTACATCTTCTTAGAGAAATATCTATTCAAGTTCTTTGCCTATTTTTTTTAATCGGATTATTTTGTTGCTGTTAAGTTGTAGAAGTTCTTTATATATTCCGGAAATTAACCCCTTCTCAGATATATGATTTGCAAATACTTTCTCCCATGCTATAGGCTGCCTTTTCACTATCAATTCTTAATGTAGGGAAGTTATTTTAAACTCGACACCAAAAAAACACAGAATCCAAAACACAAAAATATAAACATTTTATTTAACCACCGCTACTACATTAACAAGGTTAAAAAAAAATAAGACTAGAGAAAAAATAGCTGGTACCTAAATAACAGAGAGTCGGTATCTCTAAAATCCAAAGAGCTTTTTTAAAAATAATGATGATAATAATAATGATAAAGGAAAAAATAAACACTCTGAGAGAAAAATGGGCAAAATGTGTGAACAAGCAACTCACAGTAGAAGAAATGTAAATGGCTGATAAAAATATACCAACAGATGTTCGACCTCATTAGTTTGCCCCTCAGGACATCAAAGATTAAAAATACTGGCAATACAAGGGAATGGCCACAACGTGTAAAATAAGCAGTGGCAATCTCCCAGTAGAAATGTAACCTATACCACATGCAGAATGTGAATATGCTGTAATCTAGCAATCAGCCTTCTAGGGTGATGCTAAGGAGAACAGGATACAAGTGAGAAATGTCACACGTAAAAGGATTAGAAATAACCAAAATCCAATAGGCACTGAATTTTGGGACATGTATACAGTAGAAATACAATGTAATCCATAAAGTAATAATAAAAGATCTACATCTACTGATGAAGAAAGATATCCATGAGTCTAAAAAGAAAAAAGAAAACAAGTTACAGACCAGCATGTAGAATATAATCTCATTGGTATAAAACTGTAATTATATATATTTAAATATACAGAGAGATTACTTGAATAATGTTCATCAAAATGTAAACTACTTGTCTTAGTGGTAGGATTTGGGGATTTTTTTTTTTTTTTAAGAATAAAATGTAATTATATATATTTAAATATACAGAGAGATTATTTGAATAATATTCACCAAAATGTAAACTACTTGTCTTAGTGATAGGATTTGGGGATTTTTTTTTTTTAAAGAATAATCATACTTTTCTGTATTGCTTTAACGTTTTTTGTAATGAACGTATTATTTTTATAATCAGGAAAAAAGAGAACTGATTTTCACTTGGAAAAAAACAGACATGGAGAAACAACTTTGGATAGCCATTTCACACTTAGAAACCAGGATGGAGACAGCCTGGGACTGTGGTCAAGAAGTCCTGAGTTCCAGTTCTGGCTCTGATACTAACCAGCTGAATGACCTTGGGCAAGTTATTTAGCTTGTTGGTACCCTAGATTCCTCACCTATAAAACAGGGATGATAATAATTCTATACCATGAAGTTTTTGAGGATAAAGAGACTAATTTGAGTAGGTTCTCAATAAATATTAGTCTTATTCTCTCCTTTGAGCTCATTATTGAAAGCATTTACCTACCTATACCTGCCACATATTAGGTACTCAAAATGTGTTGGGCAATTAAATGGGATAGATGAATGGGATGGAAGGATGAACAGACAGTCCTAAGGAAGGACATCTAAAGGATGGAAAGATGAAATGGGTGGATGGGTGAGAGGGTAGAGAGAAGGATGGATAGGTGAATAGCTAGACAGACAGACTGATGGCGGGTATGGCAGGTTGTATTTTCCAAATGGCTACACTGATATATATCTCATCCCATATGTTCAATACAATATTGACACAACTCCATAGGGAGCTGGGGTTAATGTCTCTCCCTTGAACTGGGGCATATCTTTGTAATTCCCTCAACCAATACACCGAGGTGAAAGTTATGCTGCATTACTTCTAAGGCTAAGTCATACTTGACTCTCTCTTAGAACATGCACTTTGGAGCCTCAAGGCACCATATAGAAGTTAAGCCACATATGAAGCCACTGTACTAGAGAGACTGCATGGAGATGGATGGATGGATGCCAGAGGAGATCCAGCTATTCGAGTCTTCCAAGCCCTAGCACCAAATAAGAGAATAGGGAAGACTTAAGATGACCCCAGCTCCAGCCACCGTATGACCACAACCACAGAGAGGCACTAAATCAAACCAACCAACTGAGCTACTCCCAAGTTCCTGACCCACAGAAACCATGAGGGACAATAAATAATTATTGTCTCAAGCCACTGTTTTGGGGTGATTTGTTACACAGAAATAGATATTGAATACAGACAGTGAGATGAGTGGGAGGATGGACTGATGCTGAATGGATGCCGTCTCTATGAGGAGCCCTGGAAATCTGCTAATATTGGGCCTTATACACCTCTCTGTCTGTTCCAATAGCCTCCTGCCTACCTTCCTATTCCAAGCCCTTCTCACCTCGGCTCTTTAGACACAGTACTTCTAAAAGCCAGCCCTCCAAGCTCCGACTCTGATTAACTACCCTCCTGCCCCTGAACAAACTAACAGCATGTGCTTTCTAAGACCACGTAGTCCAAGCTCTTGTTGTACAGTACGGGGTACTGAGGCCCAAAGAGGGAAAAGAAATTACCCCAGACCATGGCTGAGTTAGGAGCAGGGCTCAGACTACAGATCGGGGTTATTTCTCCTCCAATAGCCTCTGGCCTCCAGGTATCCCCAAGTGGGAGTCCTGCCTCCACCACTCACTGCCTGTGACAGTAATCCCATCAGGGTAGCAAGCGATGCCACAGTCCCAGGCTGGGACGTGCCAGAGCTCTTGGCTCCAAGCATACCTTACATCTGTCTGGGCATAAATTTGCATTCTGAATCCAGGAGGTCCCGATTCCAAGTATGTCAAATGTAATTAATTACAGCAAACCTTCTGCAACTGTTTTCAAACGTGGTATTAAAGACTCTGTGTGCATGAAACACACAACCCGCTGGTCTGTGGAGGCACAGTGGGAGCTAGGGAATGGGAGCCCGCGAGCCTACACCCAAGCCCTGCCAGAGTGGAGAGGGCAACTTCCCAAGACACCACAGTTCAGTATGAGGGTATGAGCAGAGCATCTAAAGGGCCCAGGTTCAAGTCCCAGCCCAATCACCAATTCCATACCTTGGGCAAGTTACTTCACCTTCCTCAACTGTAAAACGGGAATGGAAGAGCTCCATACCTCAAAGGGCTGTTGTAAGCCTGGCCTTTGCTGACCATCTGAACTTGAATCCAACTGCCACTTACCAGCTGTGTAACTTTGGGCAATTCCTTTCACCTCTGAATCTCAATTCCCCCATATTACAAAAAAAAAAAAAAGAAAAGAAAAATCCCTACTCTCCAAGGTGATTGCATTAAATGAGATAATAGATGTTAAATGGTTAGCCCAGTGCCTGGCATATAGTAAGCACTCAGCAAATGGGTAATAATTAGAGTTCAAGGTATAAAAATTCTGTTTTGCAAAAATCAAGTGAGATAAATAAGAATGCTAAACTTCAGCCTTTTAATAGAAAAGAGTTCCTAATTAAAAAAAAAAAAAAATTTGTAAGGTTAAATTTCCAACACATGGCTCAAACTTCTTTCAAAACACTAAGAACAGAAGAACTGGGCTGGAAAGTTAGAAACCTGGGTTCAAGTCAGCTTTGCTGCTCCCCTGTCTCATCACCCCCCTCCAGCCTCTGTCCTAGGTTGGAGGTCAGGGTTGCTACATGACCTCCCCACCCCGCCAGCTCTGTCCCCTATGGCAGTACGCCCTCTGGGTCTGACAGAAGTCTTGCTTCCCAAATCATTAGAGAGAACAGACAAAACTTAGCAAAAGAATGTCTTCCAGGTCCCGAGGACCCAAAATCCATAGCCCCTAATGTGACCTGGGTTTCTATGCCCAGACCAGTCATACACTGTACTCATTCAGAAAAACCCCAGTTAAAACCCAAAGACTTTACAAAAAATAGATTTTGGACTTTTTTGGTAAGTACAGAAATTGTTGAGAGTAATTCAGTTTTTACCTGCCTTGCTGGATTTACTTCCTTCCTTCCTTCCTAAGTGTTTAATTAATGTTTAGGGGGGATGGATAAGCAAAGTGAGAAACAGATTAATTTTTCCACCTGAATTATTAATCTCAATCTCTCAAAATCAATCTCTCCCCCCCACCCCGGTCTGACTGTGTGTGTGTGTGGGTGTGTGTGTGTCTCGCTCATAAATTCCCACTACCCCTCCATTTTAACCACCTAGTTATGTTGATTCCTATACCACTATATCGTCCATCTTTCGCAATCCCAAACTCTGCTTTCAGTCTTGCAGTCTGTCTAGTTACCTAATGGAGCCGCTGTATGTCTCTGAGCAAGCCGCTCCCCCTTTCTGAGGGGAACAGGTTGGCTTAAATCAACACTGTCCAATAGAAATGATACAAGCCACATAGGTAATTTCAAATTTTCTAGTAGCCGCATTGTTAAAATAATTTTAAATCAGTAAAATTAATTTTAATGATGTATCTTATTTAACTCAACATATTAAATGTTGTTATTTCAACCTGTACTCAGTATTTTAAAAATTATTACTGAGGTCTTTTATAGTCTTTTTTCCCAAGAAGTCTGTAAAAACCAGTGTGGATTTTACACTTACAGTACATCTTAATTCTGGCTAGCCACAGTTCAACTGCTCAGTAGCCACACGCAGCTAGTGCTTACAAATGCATACTGACTGGTACAAGTTTAGATAAATCTCTATTTACCTTTTTTGCTCTAGACTCCTCTGACCCAAAAAGACCAGCCTCCCAACAAATTCCACCTCTAGCTAGTAGCACCCCAGGAAGTTTCTCTGCCTTAGGCTTCCTTTCAGGCTAGTTTCAGTTTTATTTCAGATCAGTTTCACTTTCTGCTTTTCTAGCATGCATTATAAGAAACACCTACAAAAACACTTAAATTTTTATAGTTATTTTTCCCAGTTGATGAAATTAAAAAAAAAA
>NW_006440132.1:6672224-6682223 GCF_000325575.1 Pteropus alecto
AGTGTCTTCATCTATTCTCTCTGGGTGTTCCAAGTGCCCTGGCTATGTCCACTTGGCTCACAAAACTCTGCGTTCAAAATAAAAACAGAAAGCAAATTCTCTGCAAAATTTCACCCAATGAAAATTCCCATCTTCAATTCTCTAGTAGTGTTGGGGTTGCTGTGGATTTGTCTGGCAGAGGCTCAAAGCTGAGAGGTAGAATGGCTCAGCCTCAGGCGTGCTGTCTTGGACAATAACACATCCAGTAAACTGACCAAAACAGCTACTGACTTTGAATGTTCCCAGCAAGCCAGGGACTTGCCAGGGGGAAAACTCCGGCCCCTTCTGCTTTGCAGGAGTCATTTCCACCCATGGGAGAGATACCAGGTTTTGTTTCTTCCTGGATGCTCCCCACCCCCACCGCACCCCCCACCACCATCAGGACTGGTCCCTGAGAAGCAAAAAATCCATCCCTGACACAGAGCTCACTTCACTACAATGTGAGTTTTCCTGTGTGTCATACAGCAGACTAGGGAGCAGAGCACCACCTGACTCCATTTATTCTCTTAACTTATATAGGAAGCCTCCTTCTGCTTTGTCAGCCAAAATATTTATATCATTTTTCTGTCTACGCAATACCATCCTCACATCAGCCTCCCCTCCTTTCCATTTTAAGAAAAGAAAGGAGTTGTCGTCAACATGTTTCTCCAGTCCTTCGCTGTTTATGAAGCACTTTTGAGTCCGTTATGTGATGCTCACAGGAAGCTCGTGAGGGGTAGACGACTGGACTGTTCTTCCACTTAACAGATAAACAAACAGAGGCCATGTCAGTAGGCCCTGACCTCAGTGTCTCCTGGGGCTAGGGAGGTCATATGCATGATTGAAATGGGAGGAGAGTGGGAACTGACTCAAACAGGAGAGCACACATCCTGTCAAAGGCCTAAAAAAGCCACTTTTTAAACCTCATACCAGCAAATAAAATAAAACAAGATAAGGGGTCACTTCACCTATGGGCATCCATCTGTGACTCTGGGTTTATACAATTTACCCAACAGGGCACTAAACACTAGTGATTAGTGCTATTTATAAAAATTAACATATATTAAAAAATAATAATATATGTAGGGCTTCAGTTTTAAAAGCATTTTCAAACATGTTATTTTATTTCATTCTTGTGAAAGATTATATCCATCCCATTTCCCAGATGTACAAATTAAGATTCCGAGAGACTGAGAAATTCATATGTGGTCTTACAGTGTGTAAACAGCAAACCTGTCACAAACACAGGTCATCACCCAGGAACCCCAGGGCCTGCCCTGTCCTTGTGTCACATCGTCTATACTATAGGAGTGATTGAGGGTGGTATACCGCCCGACCTAGTGGCCCAGCCACCAGCATCTCCCCTCTGAAATTTGATCACTCCAAGATCAGGCAGAGAAGCAGGTCATCCAACCCTGCTTTGATGATAACCCCAAGGGTATCTAATTATAACAGGGAAGGGAGGAGTCGGGAGCCTCTATTTCTCAATACCAAATTAACTTTAATTCCTTTTGACACAGTGTCTGTACAAATAGTAGGAAAGCATTGGTTGAGGAGTTAAGAAATCTGTTGAGGCTCGAAGGTCCACTTCTGCCTATTCACTTAGGTTTTGGACAAGCAGCTCTACCTCACTTCTGTGTGTGTGTGTGTGTGCGTGTGTGCGTGTGTGCGTGTGTGTGTGTGTCTAGATCAAGAATGACAAAATTGGCTTCATGTTCCATGCTAAACCCAAATGACTAGCAGCATCAAACTAAGAAGGTCTCTGAGACCATTGGCCAGACTCAATGAAAAGGACTAGCACAATTGATTAGCAATGTCTACCACAGGCTTGGCAATGGGGAGTATTAGCACATATGTTACTTATTTACCATTCCTGGACTAGATGCTGTACAAATAACATACTGTAAGCGAAAAGCACTTTGCCTTTACAAAGCCTTTACAAAGCTTTTTTTCTTGCATCCCTCACTTTTTAGAAGAATCCTGTGCCACACATTTAATAATCATCATCATCATCATCATCGTCATCATCATCCCTACTTCACAGATAAGAAAAACAAAATGCAGGGCAATGAAGTACTTTGGAAAGATCACAAAATGATTATGTAGTGGAGACCAGAGGAGAGCCAAGCCTTGTCCCTCGAACTTCAATCTGTTCATTCTACCCTTGGAAATGTCAAACTGGTGTTCTGCCATTGACAAGACAGCTCATCCATGCAGCTATACAGAAGGATGAGTTTACAAGGCTTCACTTCCCTCTCATGGGCTACTTACACCTTTTAGAGAAGTAAAGGTATGAAAGGAAACAGGTGCTAACTCAAAGTTCCAGAAGCTTCTTCCCAAGGTCAAGTCCCATCTCACTGGCGAAGCCAAGCCCAGAGATAAGTGAGGGAGGGGGAAAAAAAAAAAAAAAGGCACAACTAGATTCCTAAAGTCACAGTTCACTCCACCAGGAACATGACAATCTACTTAATTCCAAAGTGCCATAGACTGTCAGATACACCATGAATTTTATAACAGCTTCTGGAGAAGAAAAAAATAAAGAGGGAGAAACAACATGCTAACAGAACACATCTATTGTTAACACACATCCCAATTTCGGATATATGAAAATGTGGGAACATGACCATTGAGGAAATATGGTCTACCTCAAAATGGGATCTTGTGCTCACTTGCTCAGCTGGGCCATGTATAAAGTGTTTTATAAAACTTACAGAAAAAGATTAAGCAAATAAACAGAATGTTTTCAGTTTTCTCCCATCTATTTTCCTTGAATCTTTGGTGTCTGCAAAACAGAATCCAACCAAAGATGGGGTCTGATTGAACATCAAATGCCACATTCAGCTACTTCACATTGAAGGGGTCCATGTGTTCTGGTGTTCTACAAACAGTGCCCTCATGTCCAGTTCCAGGGCCCATGGCCAAGAAGACCAGCTCCTAGATCAAATACTAGGTACTGTCAAGCCCCTTCCACCTCAAGGCTTCCCCCATTTCCACCTCCTCAGAAATGCTGAGTCTCATTCACCATACCTGCATCTGTCACCTGGATGATGACCCTAGATGGCCCACCCCCCAGCCCTTTTAAAGAAACAGTTTCTAGGACAGAACGAAGAGGGTGAGAAATTTTAAAAATTCCCTCAAGACATGTAAAGCCAAAGAAGCATTATCCTGAACCAAGAAGCCCCGTCTGCTTTATCATTCCAAGGGGGCCATGGTTTCAGAGCCAGCTCTTAAGAAAATGTGTTTATGGCTCCCTAATCAAACACTGGCTTTGCCCAAATGGCCAAACCCAAAATGGTCACCTATTCTTCACTAGACTCAAATCCAACTGATCTGAGCGATTTCCAAAAATCAAATTAAGTCATTAAATATTTATTGAGCTGCTGCTCTGTACTAGACCCTAAAATGAATAACCCATGATCTCTGCCCTCAAGAAACTCACAAGCTGGCTGGAGAAACCAACCAACTCTCATCTGTGGGTCCATCTGGGAAGTGCTGCGGCATGGGGAAAGATGAACCCCCTGGGGAAGCTTCAGGGGTTGGGGTACTCCACGGAAGAGGATATGCAGGTGGTTTCAAGGGGGTCTGGTTTCTCATGGAGCAGAGATGAATAAGGGAGAGGGCACAGAGACAGGAGGCCCAGCATGAGCAGAAGCTCAAAGGTACACAGTTCACCGGGATTAAGATTTACAGCTTTTAAACACTGTGCCACAGGCTTTGAAACAAATCCAGAACTATTCGAAGGAGCTAGAGCATCCCTGGAATGAAAGCACTGAGAACACATTTGACAGGAAAGACGTATAAGACCCAGGAGATGTCTCATCCTGGTCTGTCTTAAAGCAGCAACCAAAAATCTTTCCTAACGCTTAGTTGTTACCTAACTAACTCTGCCCATTAAGGATAATCCACCAAGTTTCTAGAACTACCAAAGCCATTATTACTAGAACTCGATCTCCCCAAATGGAGACCCATTGGCCCCTGGGGTCAAGAGATAACTAACAAGTGTTGACCACTTTCCAAGGACCGCTTTCTAAGGACTGGCTGGGTGTTTTCATATGCGCTGCTTCATTTAACTGTAAAACAGCTCTTCAAGGTCAAGATTATTACCCCCTTTTTCCCAGGTACAGAAGTTGTGGTTCCAAAATCGGAAGTCACTTTCCCAAAGCAATACAAAGCTAACCATGCAATGAGGTTGGATTTCAAACACTGGTCTGGCTGGCCTCAAATCCAGCCTTCCATTAAACCAACTAGGTGGATGTTAGATAACTATGCTTCTGACTTAAGGCCTATCCCGGGGGAATTACCTAGTGGTTCCGTGTTTAGTTCAGAAATGGATTTCATCAAGACCATCTTTGCCCCCTTACCTCTCTCCCCTCCAAACCCAATCCTGGTCCTACCCACCTGCTGTCTACTTACATCTTCATCCTTTCAGTCCATACTTTATTTAAAACCCATTTCCTATGACTGCCTCCTGCACCTGCACTTTTCAACTTCAATGGCACACATGCAGGAGTTTCTAGCCATCGTTTGTCATTTTTAGCTACAGCATTCTGGCCTAACCCTGGCAGAAGACTGCTCTGAGACAAATAAAAGGGAGGTGTGGACCACTTGAGCCAGAAGAGGCTAAATGGATAAAACTCATCACCACTATCAGCTGAAATGCCTTCACGCAAATAGAGCTCAGGAAGGCAGTCCCACCAACAAAACCAAGAGCTTCGGAAGATGTGTCACAAAACTGCTGAGGCCACCTAGAACAACAACCAGACAGAACACTGGTCTGGCCCTGTGCTGTCCAATACAGAAGCCACTAGCCACATGAGTCTTCTGAGCACATGAAATGTGGCAAATCAGAAAAGGCTTCAACACTCCCCAAAGAAAGAATGTAAAACGTCACATCAATACTTTTATATTAATGATGTATTGAAATGACAGTATTGTGGATATGTTAGGTTAAATAAACTATATTATTAAAACGAATGTCATCTGTTTCTTTTTACTTTTTCTAAAGCATTACTAGAAAATTTTAAATTCTCTATGTGGCTCACATTGGTGGCTCAAATTATACTTCTATCGGACAGCACTGGTCTGACACATGTAAAAGATGAGACTAACAGCAATTCTGGAGTGTTTAGGAAGTGCATACACACAAAAATGTAGACACTCACACAGAGTCTGATTAAAATTTAAAAACGGCACAAACATGAACTCACTAACTCCAGAAAAATTCCTCTGGCAATTTGAAGTAAAAGTGAGGAGTAAAAGTAACTGCTATCCCTCCCACCAAGACAGGGATTCCACATGACCTAAAATCTCCTTTTCAGCAAGAAAATCTGGCAAAGATGTGGCCTTCTCTCTAGCACCATTCCTGAAGGTCTAATCCAAGGCCAACAAGCTGGGAAATGAGCCTGACTGCCACACAGCTAAGACTTCTTCACAGGTGGCCCTTAAGTAGTCGGCTCGACCAGGGGACAAACATGTGGCATAGGACACCCCTACAGGATTCATTTAAGTCAACTAGAATGGGAAAATAAAGTATAAGCAGTAAAGTGTACTTGTAGCACGTCATAGTGGATCATCTAGTCCAGTACCTTTCAAACTTTTTAATCGTGACTCACAGTAGGAATTTAATTTCTTATCATGCACATACATCAGCTAATATAAATAAAACAAGTTTCATGAGACAACACTTACCTTCAATACTGTGCTATTCCGCTGCTGCTCTGTGTACCCCATATTCTATTCTATTCTTTTTTTTATGTTGATTGTCACCCACTAAATTGATTTTACAACCCACTAATGGGTCATGACACAGCCTAGCCTGTGTACAGCAAATAAGAAGTACACTCCCCACTCTGTGACTGACACTGATATTTGACCACTGGTATCCCTCTCTCCAAAATTGGGGCATATGGATGTGACCTCAGAATCCTTCTCCTCAACACAGTGTTCCAGGCAGCTACAGCAAATCACTTGGAGTCAAAATCAGAGATTAAACCAATTTACTATCCTTGTTCTGGTCCAAAGCTCTCATTTTACAAATGCAAAAACTGAGGCTCAGAAGGAAAAAGTGATTTGTCCAAGGTCATACAGCAAGACAATGGGAAAGCTAAGACTCCTGTGCACCCACAAATCTACTTCACTTTACATCAGCAAGCAGGAGACACAACTGATATGAAACATTACACGAACATGGAAAAAAATTCAAAATTTCACCACGACCATGAAAAGTCAGCATACTTCCAGTGGAACATAGCAAGGAAGTTCTTATCACCCCACCAAGGAGAAGACATGAGGATTCTGAGGTCAAAGGAAGTGGCGTGCCAAGAGCTGAGTCAAAGGTGGGGGTGGGGGGATGGTATCTGACAATGGAGAGTTTTTAAATTCTGTTTCTTAAATGAAACAAACCATTGCCTATTTATTTTCTAGGACCGGGGAGAGGTTGGCCTTCCACTGACCAGCCATTTTTGTTGCTTTCCTTCTGCAAAAGCAAGAGGCCTTGTTCAAGTTCACCTCTGTGCAGGGCTAAAGTATAAGCAAACCCTTTTTCCTTGCTTGGTCCAAAGTCGAGCTATAAAGCAGGCCCTTGAAATTTCAAACCTTATTAGAAAAAAAAAAAACTCCTTAGGCAGAAAAGCAAAACATTAAGAAATAAGAGTCTCCACTGTGAAACTGAGTACAAATGATCTTTCACCAAAATAACTCAGCCCATCATCAAATTACCACCCCTCAAGTCCAATTTGCCAGATTTTTTGCCCAATATTATAAGAGTGTGGTAAGCAGACATGGGCTAATAAAAATTAGCTCAAATATCCATTTCTGGTCACACATCCACCTAAAATAGGAGGTGAGAGAGGCAAAGCCCAGGTCAGATCTCAATCCTGAGAGACACCAATAGAAACAAAAGAAAAGTGACCCCACCCCCAACAGTACCATCATGCACCTCTATTTCCTTTACAACAAACATGATCAGAATAAACAATTTTTTTTTTTAAAGGGAAAAACAGGTCTACGAAACAAATGATTTTCAATTTCTTGCCAGGGGTTCCCTTTAAAATACAAACACAAAATTTCAGCAGAATGGAATGAAGGAATCTGAGTTGTGTGTCAGGAGAGCCAGGACACACAAAGGGACGTGCTGCAATATTTTTATTCCTTGCACCAGAAATAACCTGTTATCTACAACCCTGACTTTTTCTCAGATGCCTGGTAGGGGTGCTCACCTACCCCTCCCCAGACTAGGGCACAGCTCTCCTCCATCTCTTACTAAACTCAGGCCTACTGTCTGTCTCATGAATCCTCCAGAGCCCTTGGAAATTATAAATTCTTTGACCGTCCTAGGCATCGGCCTAAATAATTCAACAGAAAAAAAATTTAATTATGTTACTTTAAAAAAAAAAAAAAAAAGCTCATTCCAAATATGTCAGAATGTGGCCAGTCAGCCCTGAAGGGTTTCGTTACTAAAAAAATAAAATCTCCCAAATGCAATGGCGATGATGGGAAATGTCGAACCTCTGCCACTGTCAAATATATTTCACAGAATTCGTATCCCCTCAGAAATCTGAATTTCCACAAAACGAGGTTGGGAATCCATGGACTGGGGCCACCATTTCTTCCAAGAGCAGCTGGTGGCTGGCGAAAGGGGCACAGGGTTTCCTGTCCTAGCCCTGTGTGACCCACCATCAGCTCTCCATCCAAGATGCCACCAAGATCTCATCCCATAAATGCTCATAATATACCCCTCTTTTGGACAGAAAAATTAGGACTTGTTTTTGTTTTTGTTTTTGGTTCAAAATCTCCAGCAAATTCAATCACATACTAATTCATCACAAATAACTGTTCGACTTCGGGTAGGTACCTTATTTTCATTTGTTAAATTTTAATTTCGTCAATATCTGTCTTCTAAAAAAAAAATTTATTTTTTTGTTTCACCTTCATTTCATTCATTTTAAGGCCAAAAGACTACATCAAATGCTGTTTGCATACGTGCTTTCATGTTCCAAAGGCAAGTACCTTTGGGTTTGGCTTTTGTTTGTATTTTGATTTTTTTCCCTTCAAAAAGAAAAATTAAATTTTGATGCTAGAATCAGCTGAATTGGAGTTTCACCCCATTTTTTTCAGCAAAGTAACTGTTCCACTAGAGAAGGTGAATAAGAATCAGAATTTTCATCTCCTCTCTATCCTTCTCCTTTTATCTTCCCTTCTCGTTAAGTCAGGAAAATTTGTGCTTTTTTTTTTTTTAAATCACAGACCACCCCCCCACCCAATGATCAAGGCTAATGGATTTTTTCCCTCTTTGAAAGTAATCAAATTTGTGAAAAATACCAAATGTTAATAAACTACCAACCCCACATCACAATCAAAGAGGCCTGAAACCAATCTGGATTTTTAAAAAAATAATAAATTTTTCAAATTGGAAGAGTGAACAAGCACAGAGAAGGAAAAATTTTCTTCCTCCAAGGATTCCTCAACCCTTGTCTTTATCAACTGATTCAGTTGCATGCCATAAAAAATGAGCTTCTGTGAATCCACTGTTAGTTTTTTCATAATAATGTTAATTATGCATATCTTATTTTAATGGCGGTCTCTCCTACAAATCTGTGGTCTACTCAATTTGTAGAATATAATGGATTTACATTATTTTTCCACTGAATATTCCTCAAAAAAGGTTCCTGACATTTTCTGGATGAAACAACAACAAAAAAAGAAATGCCTAGAGCTTTCAGAAAACAAAATCAGAAAACAGTCTTAATTATTCCATCAAAACAAAATAACACAAAACCCAAGAAACATACAGAAAAAAGAGAGGATTTCACTCTAACTTTTCCAGTTTGTTTTTCTTTAGAACCTTGGGACCTTAAATGCAGTAAAGTGTAAATGTAAAATTAAAAAAAAAAAATCTACAATTTCTGGGTGTGTCCAAAGCCAACATTTTAGGGTCTATTTTCTCTTTTAAATCCTTCCTTCTTGGGAATAGAAAAACTTAGATATTGCCAAATGGTGAAATGAGTCTTTTTTGCCCGCTGAGCTAAACAAGTTCCAAATTACAATGAAGTACAATTCCTAATTGCTTCATAAAGCCAATTCTCCCAGTTTTCCTTAAACTCAACAATTTCCCTCCTTTCCTCATTCCAATTAGTTTTTTTCTCAGACTAAAATGAGTTAGGCAGCCAAATCGACTTTGTTTTTAGGAGACTTTTTGCTTTCTTCCCTTTAAAAACTGAATTCATTCAAATTCCAGCTTAATTTTCATTTACATATTATCTGGATTTGGCTTCAGAAATAAAAATAGTCTCCATGCTCCTGAAAGATCAAAGTAAAAATTTTCACCCCAAAAAGGAGAAAAAAAGAATCCTTTTCCCCTCCACTGCCTTATAGTGCAAACTTTTGAAAAAATAAGAAATAAAAAATATTTCTTTTCAATTTTAATTTCTTTTTTTATTTACAAAATAGTATCCTCTAGGTGGCGTCGTTTTAATGGGAAAAAACTACCGTTTGAAGAAAAATTAGAAAAAAAAATTGAGAAAGGGAAATATGGCCTAAAAAAAAAAAAAGATTGTTGCAAAGATGGGGGGCCGGGGAGGAAAGACCTCCCGGGGGGTCATCAGGAACCCCGAGCTCAGAGAGGGTCAGGGGGAAATTGCAAATTTGAGGGGGAGGGGGGAAAGCTGGAAGGGGTTGCATTTTTGCAAAATGTGAATTGTCCAAACTGAAATGGCTGCTCTGTTCTCTCACCGCTTTGTTTTCTGGGCTCCGGTCCGAGCCCGGGGCCAGCGAGGGCGCTGAGTGGAGGTCCGAAAAGACCCTCTCGTCTTCCCGACCCTCTTCGCACCCCGCGGCGCCCGGGGGGGGGCTCTCCAGACCCCTACCCTTCGGTTTGCGCCCACAAAAAGCCCGCAAACGTGCCCAGGCACTTTGCATTTTGCAAATCTTGCAATGAAGTGGCGCAGCGCCCCGGGTCCCGGCCCCCCGGGGTCCCCCGCGCCG
>NW_006440132.1:6682775-6683552 GCF_000325575.1 Pteropus alecto
ATTTACACATTGGAAAAAAGTTTGGGGAGCTGCCTCTTAGCGGAACACAAGGGGTTAATGGGAACTCTTCTGGTACCCCCACTCACCCCCCCAAAAAATCAAATTGATTTTTTAAATAAAGTTTGAAGAGCTGGCCTTATGGAAGAATTGTAAGGTTCAATGAAGCTGTCTCTATTGCCCGTGCCACCCGTCCAAAAAAAATCTAATGTATTTTTAAAATAAAAGTTTGAGGAACTGGTTCCTTGACAGGGAATTCTTTCTAGCCCCCCAATCAGATTGATTTTAAAAATAAATATTTGAGAAGCTACTTTATAATTATATGAAATGAGGAATGAACAGAGTATTTCTATCTACCCCAGTCAAAAATTTTAAAGAACATTTATTTTAAAAATAAAAGTTTGAAGAAATGGCTCTATGTAAGACGACAAAGTTTAAAGAGTAAGGGGGATTATCCCCAATCAAGTTTAAGTTAAAAAGAAAAACTTTAGAAACTGCTCCTATGGGAAATAGATGGTGAACGAGAATATTTCTATACAACACCCTAAAAAATCAGATATGTATATATACTGTTTTTTAGTGGAAGAACTGCCTCCCTGTGACTTGGGAAGTTCTGAAGGGGATTTTTTTTTTTCTGTCCTCTTCACATGCCCTAAAATCAAATTTTTTAAATTAAGTGTGAAGGACCTACCTCCTAAAAAGACGAGAGATTACTAGGTCCACCCTGTATTTACCACAATTAAATGATTGATTTTAAACAAAAATTTGAATAACTAGAAT
>NW_006440132.1:6685290-6697356 GCF_000325575.1 Pteropus alecto
GCAAGACCAGACCTGCTCAACACTGGAAGAGAGGGACAATATTGCAGGGGCAGAATGACCATCGGTCAGAGCTGCATAAAACAAACGCTTACCTTAGATGGTAGCATGATCCAGCAGGGACCACCAAGGGCTTACCCATCCTCTAAGTGCCCATGATGCAATTCAACATACCTGCGTTTATCTAATGCTGGAAACTTCTGCCCCCTTCCATGCCCAGCCCACTGCCCCCAGAACCAGCAGTGCCGCATTAACACCTATATGGCTTAATTATTTAGGGCACAGGCTGTGGCATCTACTGGCTGGGTTGCAACCTTGGCTCTGGCCCTTGTATGCTCTGTGATCTTGAACAGACAGCTCAACCTCCCCTTGCCTCCATTTCCTCATCCTTCAAATGGCGCTGACAACAGTATCTTCCCCATGGGGGTACTCTGAGGATGAAATGAGATAACACATGTAAAGCTTTTAGAAAGTGCCTAGCATAAAGAAAGTGCTCCACAGACGTCAGCTATTGGAATCACAGAGACACGTGTTTCCCGCCTCTGCCACTGACTAACTGCGTAACCCTGGGCTTGTGGCTTAATATGTGAGGCTAGTTTCTGTCTTTATAAAATGGGGTCCTGAAATCTAACAGTCTTATCAACACTCTTTTACTTGTAACCAGTAGTAACAAAATCACGGTGAACCAAAAAAGGAAACAAAAAGGTGTTATTAAATGAGAAGGTGGATTATGGTAGCCAAGGGCAGGAAATAAAACGAAGCCTCAAGGGGATTTGGAACTAGAAAAGAGAAAATCATCAGGAACTGTGCTTGCTCTTGTCCTCACTCTGGGCCATAGGTCTCTTGACATCTCATGCCCTAATTCATACTCTGTGTCTCTCTCTCGCCATCCCTTCCACCCTGCCTCTCTCTGGGTGGGCTTCTCTAGGCACACGGTTAAAATGATCACCTCGCCGTCCTCTCAGTAACAACAGGTGCTGATCAGTGTCTCTCTGTTTCATTCCAGATTCACAGGACAGAGAATGTGATTGACCAAGCTTGGCCCAGGTGTCATAGGAGCCAAGCACTGATGACCAAAGGAACAGGGTCACATAGTACACAGACACTTCTGAGACCCACCCCTGAGAGAGAGATGTGGTGGGCTGTGCAGACCTTTCAAATGTTGAATCTCGTAGAGAAATATGAGGATTTGCTGACATAGGGGGCTAAAAGTGCCAGGCTTAGGGCCTGACACACAGACACACTCAAAAGGTATGTTTCCTCCTGCTGGAGTCAGGAGACAGTTAGGTAACCAGGGTGGTGACATTTTGTTGGGTGTGGGTGGTGAAGATGTCAAGCTCATGTCACAGACAGTCAGGGGGACAAGAAGACAAGAGTTGCCTTATAGTAGCCTTTGGGTCCCAAATGGAACCTGGAGCTTGGCTGAAATCTTGTGAGTGGATCTTGGTAAAGAGGATGCCTTCAGAGTGAAACAGTGGGGTTTTAAAGGGTGTGGAACAGAATGAAGCCAGGGACTTCACAAAATGATGTCTTCTTCCTCAAGATGAGTTTCTTTTTTAGGCCTAAACAAGGAAGGAAGTGCTCTCTTGTAACAGCCCAGCCAGGGAGACTTGGGCTCCCAAAGTTTCTACACGATGAGAGAGAACCACACAATCCAGTCTTATAAAATTTCTTAGCAATTTACCAAACAAGATGACAGCATTTTCTTATTTGATCCACTACTTCTCAGAGGTGGGCAGAGAAGGTACAATCACCCCCATTTTAAGGATGAGAAATTTGAGGGTCAGGTCCTTGGCCAAACCAGCCGGTGGCAGCCCAGTCTAACGCTTAAGCCGTGTTCTCCCAATGGTGCTCCGGCTGCCCCTGTGGAACTTTCTGGTGATTGGAATCAAAATGGACAGATTCTTCTTTAAATCATCTTGCTTTGTCTCCGGGATTTTCTTCTTTACCTTTCTTTCATACTTCTCTCTCCTCTCCCCCACAAAGAAGTCCAAACGAGGTGGCAGCAACTTATTTCCTAAAAGGAGGTCCTTGCAAGTCATAGTGAAGTCTCTGGAGAGACAGATATCTGAGGCCTTCCTTGGCAGTCCCCCAGGGAGGGGAGTCCCAGAGGAAAAGCCAGAAAGACTGAAGACCCAGGACAGAAGGCTGGAGAATCGAAAGAGAGAAATCAAGCTGATGGCACAGACTAAGAATCAGAGTCAAGGACAAATCTGAGTAGTTCATCCCTGGATTCAACAGCAGTTGCTTATTAAGTATCTAAAATGAATGGCATTTTTTATAAACCTATTCCATGGGTCTGCCATCCCATGAAGCCTCAGTTTCTTTATTTACAAAATGGGCAAATTAAGGTGCCTAACATACAGAGTTATTTAAAGCATTAACTCCGGCACTCAACACATAGTAGTTATTATTAATTGTCCCGGCCCGTTTCTACTTTACTACATATAAGGAAATTCAGGTCCCCTTCGGGGGGAGCGGGGTGGTGGAATTATCTTATCTGAGCAGTGTTATCTAGCCAGGAAGGGAACGAAGTCAGCTTTGGAGGCAGTTGTCCCAAGTCTAACAAGCCAAGGCCCCCAATACAGCAGCAGTTGTGACCTTAGTTCTGTTGGATCTCAGAAGGGAAAAGGACCCAGGCCAGGGGGAGGAAGGAAGAAGGAAAATGACAGGAGCTGGTCCATCTTGTTTTCTCCAAGTGTCACCCAAAGGAGTTTCTCATCTGTCCTTTCTGCTGTGAGATACATCTGTGAATGGAATGAGCAGACAATGTGGCCTGGGGCAGGGCTCAGGCTCTGGGCTCAGACCACCCTGGGTTCAAATGCCAGCTCAGCCCCTTTCCAGCCATGTGAGCCTGAGCACATCACATCACTGTCTCTGAGCCTCGGTTTCCTTAAGTGTTACATGGGAATAATAACATAGGCATGTATATTTTATATGAGGGTTAGAAAAGACAATGAATGCCAGCACGCTGTAGGTGTCTTAGGTATTGGTGATGATGTTACTAATCATGGTTTGTATGAATGGTTTGTATCAATGGCACAACTATCCAGTGGGTAGCCCATGTCTGATTCGGCAGATAGGCCCTGATACCGCTCAGTGATACTCCTCGTTATCACCGTGAGCTGATGAGGAGAGTGAGGCACAGAAGGCGAAATGGAATGTATCTTTCACCAGTAAATGGACAAATGGACCCGATGTACCTCCTCATGGGAGGCACCAAGAAGAACCAACAGCGCTTACATAGATTCCTGCCAAAATGCATAACCCAAATCTAATCATGAGGAAACATCGGACAAACCCAGATCGAGGGGAGTTCAACCAAACAACTGGCCTGTATTCGTCCAAAATGTCAACGTTCTAAAATACAAAGAAAGGCCGAGGAACCGTTTCAAATTAAAGGAGACTAAGGAAAATAACAACTAAAGGCAAAGAGTGATCTGGAATTGGACCCTAGATCAGAGTGGAAAAAAAATTGCTATAGAGAACATTATGGTGACAACTGGTAACTTTTTAATATGGCAGGATATTAGATAATAGTATTTATTTGTGTTAAATTTCTGATTTGATATTTTATGGTTGCGTAAGATGCTGTTTTTGCCCTTAGAAAGTATACACTTTCGGTGTAAAGGGATATGATGTCTGGAACTCTCAAACGATTCAAGAAAAAAAACTGTATATATACCGTATACACATCTACATATACAGCTATATATGTTCTTATACCATATGTATGTGATAAAACAATATGTGACTGCATCTTAACAATTAATGAATCTGGGTAAAGGGCATGCACGAGTTCTTTGCACTATTCTTGAAACTCTTCTATATAACTTTGAAATTATTTCAAAATAAAAAAATTAAGAAAAATAATATATCTAAAATGTTTGAAAAGCTAAAAGCCTACACAGAAATTACTGTACTTTCATCAGAGTGAATTATTTTCATTGCATATTTGACAACAAAATTTGATTCATTGATTGATCTGTGGTTTGTCCACATCAAACTTTGATGATTATTTTTTTCTAACAACATGAGTTTTCTTTTGTGGGCATTATTCCTACCAGGTCCAATTTTCCCAGGCAAATTTCATGATCAAAATTTTGTCAAGCAGATTTAGGGTCTTCCATCAATTTTTAGTCAATCACAATCTTTACCATGTGCAGCATTAGTCTTCGTCAGTTTTATTTTCTGTTGCTTATTTCTACCAAGTGAATTTTTTTTTCAAGTTTTGCAGTTTTCGGTGTTACTAATAAGATTTAATCCTTCAACCAGGTCATTTTTTTTAAAAAAAAAAATTGATTTTCCCATGTGTTGTTTAGAAGGATTCTCAGTCCTGGCGGGGAATCTGAATCACCTGGGAAGAACTTGTGAACAAGGTTTCCTAGCCTCTACTCACCCCCATGAGCCCTTAGATTCTGAATTACTAGGTCTGGAGTGGGGCCCAAATATCTGTATTTTTAACAAGTCCCCTCCTCTCAAGTTCTTAGCAGTCATTGGCCCATGGATTGGCATGGTACTCAACTTCCTTGTATTATTGGTAATAGAATAATTGTAAACTCTCTGGGCCTCGTTAATGAGGATTATTTTAACATTCCATTTCCCCAACTTAACTGTGAGGTTCCTGAGAAGAAGGACCAAGTTAATGTTTGCTACATGGCCAGCACAGCCCATTATGTATGTTAAGTTAGGCACCAAAAACATTAACTGATTGGTTGTTGTCTCAACCAAATCCTTAAATATCAGCAGCAAGAGAAGGAACTTCTTTTTGTTCTGTGGAAAAATGTACATAATAAAAAATTTACCATTATAACCAGTGTGAAACATACAGTTCATTGACATTAAGTACATTCACATTGTTATGTAACCATCACCATTATTCATCTCCAGAATTTTTCATCACCCCGTTAAACAATGACTCCCCATTACCTCCTCCCAATCCCTGGTACCCACAATTTTACCTTCTGTCATTACTAATTTGACTACTCTAGGTACCTCATGTAAGTAGAATCATACAATATTTGTCCTTCTGTTTCTGGCATAATGTCTTCAAGGTTCATTCATGATGTAGCATGTATCAGAATTTTATTCCCTTGTAAAGCTGAATGAGAGTCCATCATATGTGTATATACCACATTTTGTTCATCCATTCATCCATCAATGGACATTGAGTTGTTTCCACCTTTTGGCTATTGTGGATAAAGATACCATGAATATTCATGTACATGTATCTGTTAAAGTTCCCACTTTCACTTCTTTGGGGTATATACCCAGAAGTGTAATTGTTGGATCACATGGTAATTTTTTGTTTAATTTTTTGAGGAATTGCCATAATATTTTCTATAGCAGTTGAAGAGGAACATTTTTAAAGCTGCTTTAATAAAGGTTGAATGATGATTAATCCTTTCTGAATTCTATCCTAAGTCTATTGAAAAATCCATACATCTATCTTTAGCAACATCAAAGGATCATGGGATATTGCATTTCCCACTTTGTTTTGTGGAAGATGGGTTGCATTAAAAGCCTTAACTCTGCACACCTCCCTGCAACTATCTCTTTGTCATGTGACTTTGCAGTTCTTCTCACTAAAAAGTTGGGGTCTATTTCCCCATCCTTGATTCTGAGTTTGACCATGTAGTGGCCAATGGGATGATGGCAAATTTCATATAAGCTAAAGCTTTTAAAGTGTTTGTGCAGCTGGGTTTGTGCTTGCTACTGCGCTTCCGGCTTCACTGTGAGAATATGCCCAAGCTAGCCCGCTGGAACAATAGAAGAGAAAAGTGAAACAGCTCAGTCGCCTCGGTTGACTCCCAGCTGTGTGAGCCCTAGCCAATAGCCAGACTCCCCCAGAGTATGAGAGAGCTCAGAGGAGACTAGAAGAACCATCCAGATTAACCACATCCCCAAACCACAGACTCATGAGCTAAATAAATGCATATTATTTTATATAACTGAGCTTTAGAGTGGTTTGTTACACAGCATTATTGTGGTAACAGATAACTGATTCAGGTTCCCTCCTATTCTGCCATCCTCTGTCATTCTGCATCTGTTAAAGGGTGATGAGACAACTTATTTCACTGACTTCACAGAGGTATCATGAGAAGTAAATGCCAGAATTGCCCAGGTCTAGTATCTGACAGTTATAATCTAAAGGGTGATTTCTCTCTTCTCTCTTAAAGGTTACCCATTTCTAGTTTATTGGGAAAGAAGGCTGGAGAGGGCATCTGTTCTTCATTGCTCCTCATTTTAGTGACAGGATCTCAATGTTCCTAGGAGAGCAAGACCACTGCCATGTTCAGTCTATGTGTTCTGGGTGGAGTTGCTCTACTTACTCCTGAGTACCATTAGCAAATGACCCAGGCCTGGCCAATCAATATGTGCCATCTCCTTGGCCCCAGATTGGCTCAGGAATGGTCATGTGACAAGCCAAGCCAATGAGGTTCAGTTTCAAGAACATGAATTTGAAATTTTCTCTCCCACTGAGATAATCTAAAGGATATAGTTTAAGTCTAGAGAAGCCATGGACCACCATGTAGAAAAAACTTGCCTGAATATAACTTGCTAACACAGAGAAAAATAGAGCCTAGAGATGGAAAGAAACAGAGCCCTGATGACATGGTTAGAACTCCTAGATTCAGCCAGGCTTGAAGCTGTACTTCCTTTGAACTTTTACTTATGTAAGTTAATAAGTATTCATTTGTTTGTTTTGTTAAGCAAATTTGAGTAAGGATTCTGCCCATTGTAACTGAAAAGGGACTTGTTTGCATTTCTCCTGGGTCACCTTCTTCGCTGTATTTTTCCTTATCATCTTGGGCTCCTCCACAGCGCTCTTAGCCTCATTGCTGTGAAGAATCACTGTGCTCATCACTGCTGGTCACCACATGGGACTTTCAGGTAGAGTCTACCCAATAGGATGGAGCTTCTTCTACACAGGCTCCAGAAGCAGGGAGAATGTTGGCAGGTCTGGGCAGACCAGGCAGCCTACTTTGTCCTGAACAGTTCTGATTTATGCCTATTGTCCCAGCATGAAGCATTCCCTTTCACTATCGATAGTGTCGTTGTTTGGATGATAAATTATATGGTCTCCCTCTGCAGGCCACATTTTTTTTTATTGTATCTTCTCTTTATTCTCAAAGAGAGTCCCAAGATGGCTACAATAATATCTTCCATCCCATATGCTCTTCTACAATGTGACCTTACCTCTCCCCGTGAAGTGATGAAGTTGAGTTCTCTTCCCTTTAAATTTGGCAGGGCTTGTGACTGCTTCAACCAATGGTCCACTGTGGAAGTGATATTGAGTGACTTTCCAGACTGGGGCATGAAAGACAAAGTAGCTTCCACCTTATTCACTAAAATGCTCATACTGGGAGCCTTGACCCATCATGTGAGAAGTCCAACTTCCTTGAGGCTGCCATGTTGTGAGCAAGCTAAGCCATACTGAGAGGCCATGTGTGGGAGCTCTGGTAGGCAGCCTGGTGGATGAACTCTAAGATGGCCTCCAATTATCCCAGCCTTGGAGTCTCCCCTGCTGGTCCCAGACATTGTGGAGCAGAGACAAGCCATCTCCTTTGTGCCCTGTTTAAATTCCTGACCACAGAATCCAGGAGCGTAATAAAATAATTGTTATTTAGAGCCATCACATTTTGGTGTAGTTTTTAACACAGCCATAAAGAGTGGACCAAGAGGTGCCATTTTTAACTTTATATTAAATATGACCTTTCCCAGAGTCCATGACAGAAGTGAGTTCCCACCCCCTAACATCACTGCTGGGTCCTCACTCCTTCTCTCTTCTTAAAAGTGCCCCCTACAGGCAGTTTCCTTGGCCTTTTGTCAGTCCTGTGCCAAAGATAGGTGTGGTCTTGCCCAGGGTTGCCAACTAATAGTGAATTTCTTAGCATCGCGAGATCCTGTTAAAGCTTTAATGTTATTGTTTATAAGGACCTGATTAAATTCTAGACAAGGGGCACTCCACTTCCCATGTTTGGATGAATGTGGGTGGTTTTATTCTTTCAGTTTTAGACAATTCAAATCTATATAACTATGTGTTTCTGAAGGCTCTGGTTAAGGACCTATGTCTACAGTGAAGAAGGAATGGAGGGAAAGGAAAGAGGGGGTCAGAGAACTCAGCAAGAAAATGAGGATAAGTTCTTGCCCAAACCACCACACATTCTCATTTTCTCCCTGGGCCAGAGAGAGACTCTTACTCAGGAGAATAGACTCCTCTGTACACACATCCTCTCTCTCTCTCTCTCTCTCTCTCTCAACTTGTGCCTTTACTACCATAGCAGGACCATGAGATTCTGACCTGCATCTATTTCTCTAAAAAAATAATGCAATAACATTATGACTTTGAAGAGTCTTCAGAGGAAGAAACATTCTCAACTGCATCTTTCAAGTAGTTGAAGATCACCTCTCTATGCACCAAAATTTCACTCTCAATAATTTGGAGTGGAAATCCTTCCCAGCCTCTTAAATAATGGATAACATCATTCCTGGTGTCCTTCCTGAAATTTCAGATGGGGTGCTGCCCTAGAACCTAGTAAGGTAAGTTATCCGAGCCCAAGACATTCACACAATAGAGTGAATTTTCCAAAGGAAAACTTTTTTCTCAGATTTTTGAGAGCTCTTGAGTGTGCATTCGATTCTTCAGAAGTTAATGTTTGACTCAATGAAACGAGAAAAAGCCCTTCCATGATCCACGTATATCCTTCCTACCAAAAGACAACCATAATCCAGAAGTCCCCGAGGCCTTACTAGCCTGTGGCTATGAATGAAGTCACATTTTATTTATTTAACAAATACTAACCTAGGGCTTGCAATAAGCTATTCTAAGTGCATTAAAACCATTAATCCTTATAACAACTTGATGAGGTAGGTACTATTTATTATCTTGTTTTAAAATAAGAAAACTGAGTCACAAAGAGTTCAAGCAACATGCCCAAGGACACAGAGCTCCTAAGTAGATCTTACTGTTTGACCTAGGAGTTCATCTCCAGAGCCTGTGCTCAAATTTACTTTGATATCTTGAATCTCACTGATGTGGATCATTTGATCCTACGTGGTGGAAGCATTTGAGCTTCCCTGGTAAGGTTCCCGCCTTCCTCTAACTATGGCAATTTCCAGAATCCTTGAAGGTGTTTCAGGTGGGCTCTATTCCCCTGAATACTGCCCCTGGACAGCAATCTGCCACTAAGCTTAATCTATCCGTTCTCTATTACCACTACAATGCAGATAACAAACAGCCCCAAGGCTCAGTGGCTTCAAATAGTAAGCATGAGTTTAGTTCACGAGTCTACTGGTCAGCTGAAAGGTTCTTCTGGTCTTGGCTGGGCTTGTTCACATGGCCTAGGTGGATTGGCCCTGAGTTGATCTACGTTGGTTGTGTCTGGGACAACCAGGGACACGTGGGTCTGGTGCATGCATTTCTCATCTTCCAGCATCTTAGCCTGGTCACTTTCACTCAGCAGTGGCAGAGAAGAAAAGCAGACAAGCCCAACTGTGCATACACTTCTCAAGTTTTTGTTTAAATCACATTTCTGAGCATCCCATTGGCCAAAGCGGGTTGTACAGCTGGGCTCAGAGTCAGAATCTTGCACAGTTACATAACCCAAGGCTTGGATACAGGGAGAGATGAAGAACGGGCACCATAATGCAATCAATCTACCACACTTATCACCAATTTTCTTTCTTCTCAAAAATGTCAGAACAAAATTAAATTTCAAAATAAAAAACTCATTTAGATAAAGCTGCCCAAGATGCCATAAATTAAAGTGGTAGCCTGAGCGATGGCAAAGAAGGAAACTAAACCAGGGGCAACATGCACAACCGGTTTCTTTATAAAGGAAAATAGCAGCATTCCTCCGTATCAGTAGGAAATGAAACTGAGAATTCAGAACTCAGCCTGCCAATGTGCCAGGGAGGCCCACATTCTGGTGGCAAAGTGGCAGTCAGCGGGGTAGGCATTGTGCAGGCCTGGTGTCTGAGCAATAATGTTAGCACAAAAGTCACATCGGAGCTGGCCAACAGCAAAACTGACTCGGTTAGCAACTTCTTAGCATATCAATGCCTCATTTTGTTTCTTTGGCAGAAAGCTCAAATATTGGCTTGCCTCATGCAAAATTGACCTGTAGGCAACCCCAATTTTTCCAGGAGGGTATAAGTGAATATATACTTTATTCCCATTCCTGGAAAGCAGGAACTGTCATTTTCTGGGCTCACACACCCTGCACATAGCCTGATTATAATTCTTTCTCTGAGAAACGAGGGAGCTGTATTAAGACAGCTAAACCAGTCTCCAAATGCAAAACTCTGTGGTCCCTTTCTTCTGCCTCGGGAGTGCACTGGAAATATCACCCCCCTGGATAAATATTGACTGATGCTTTTTTGGAAATATCAAAAAAGGCTCAGTAGACAGTAAAACTTATCCTAAAAAAACAGAGCTAAAAACGTTGGAGCATTCTGCCTTTTCATGACAGAGACACCAGGACATTTACAACGGCCTTAGGTGGAAAGCTTAATGGAGAGAAACAGATCACACTCAGCAGGTATGTCAGAGCTAGAGGTACCTCCACAATCCTATGATCCTTTCTGGATAGACTATTTGCCATATATGAAGTACTTTACACACATCCTCTCAACTAATTCTTAAAGAATCCCTGTAAGATAGAGCTGTACACACCCCCATTTTACAGAATGGGAAACTGAGGCATAAAGCATCAGTGAAAGGAGTTGCCCGTGTTACACAGCACATTAGTGTTGAGGCCATCTGACTCCAGAACCAGCCGTCTTAGATAGCACTCTATGAAAACTTCCACTCAGGGGTACCTTTCAGGTACCATCGTGCCCGGTGGCCTTCAGATTAAAGGGTGCATCCACTAGAGGTACAATTTCCAAGCAGTCGACACAGACCGTTTTAGAGAATTCATTTCCAGCTTCCATTTGTATGAGTTCCTACAACTGACCGGCCTGAGAACTTCGATGTGAATGTATAAACCTGCTTCTGCTTTCCCACCTTCCCTGCTCTTCTCTCATTTCGTAAAATAAAAGTATATCCCTTATCATCCAAATCTTTCTGCGAGGTATTATCCTGGGTAGAAAACCCTGGGTTAGGGGGATGAAGGGTACCAAACAGAGGGCTGATTCCAAATATTGGGGAACAGAGGTTCCTTTAATCAAGACACCACAACCCCTCTCCTATCCATCCTATTAGGAGAACGAATTTCCATTAATTTTACTTTATATGTTTAAAATGATCAAAATTCTGATCAACTGTACTCTAAAATTAATTATGTTGATAACTCAATTCAGAAAAATGCTTAACCCTTAGAGAAATATAAACATTTTAAAATTTCCTTCGACGAACATTTTTGATTTAGAGACTGACAAAATGATCCATATGAAACTTAAAGCAAAAAAACATACTACATCCCTATAAAATTCTGTGGGGGGGAGTGGAGTGGCAAAATGATTTAAAGGAGAAAGAGGAACATTGTAAAATTTCTAGTTATTAAGAGTTTATTTTTTTAAAATGGATGACAGTGGATACAAAATCATTCCATTGGATATATTTGAGAGTGATATAACAGCTTTATTTTTAAATATTAATATTTATAATATGAAGGACATTACAACCTTTACCACTATTTAAAATTGTGATGGCAAATTTTTAAAATATGTGATTATGTGGTTTTTTGGTTCTTTTGGAGGTACATGAACAGCAACAACAAAAATGTGCAGAGCCCTCTGATTTTGTCTGACCAGTCTTTTTACAAATAAGACATTTGCAAACTAGAGAGTAAAAGGGATTTACCCAAGGTCACCTGGCAAAGTAATACATGAGCTAAGACCAAAAGCAAAGCCTCGGGACTCCCTTATTGACCCTTTTTTCCTTATCCACACTGGATTTCTCTATCAGTCTGAGTGCCAGCAGGTCTCAGCACTCAAAAGGGGCAAAAGGCAGGAGGGTTCATCTAGCGTATATTTACAAAGGTGACAGCGGGGTTAAAGGAAAGCCATGAGAGCTGTCAAAGTGCCAGAGACTAGCAAAGACATTTCCACCCCTGGGCCAAG
>NW_006440132.1:6697516-6717380 GCF_000325575.1 Pteropus alecto
GTCTTCCCCATTGTTTAAACCTACTAGAATCCAGAGAGCAAGGGAGCTGGTTGATATAGTCCTTAGAGGTCAATCTGCTGGGCACAGAGCAAAGTAAAGGGAAGAAAGTGGATCTGGAGAAACAACTAGAAAATGTTCAGCACGCTTTCCATTTTGAACTTGACGTTTTTATTGAAACAAAAGATTAAGCTTTCCAGTCAAAGTAAGCCACAGCTAAATGAAGAGATTTCCCCCCAGAAGAATCCAAAAGCCTAAGTTTATGAGGCAGAAGGAATTTCAGAGAAGTTTAAGATTTTTATTTTTCATTTTATAACTATGATACATAGATATCTACTTGTTTTAACACTATAATTTTTTTGGCATTTCCCTTCATTGGAAACAGATCTTTCTTTCTCTAAAAATTGCCTTGTTAAATCTCCACTCGTGGATGCTTTCATAGATTGCTACAAACTCCAACTAAAACCCAGGAATTGAGGGAAACTCCTTGAGAAAAGTGATGAAAGTGGACATTTGAAACAGAATTATATTATTAAAGATAGCAATATAAATTATTAATAGTCATCTATTAAAGACATATTAATCCTGCTGTAATTAGATTAAAAGAATGCGTGCAGTTGCTGCAATCCAAAATGCTTTAACATTTACATCACCTTTCTAAGGCAACCTGTGTTCATGTTCTGGGAAGAGCAGCGCCCTCTAGGGACGGAGAGCTCCAATCACTTAAAGCCCTTTGATCTGTGCTTTTTCTTCGCACAAGGCCATGATGGAGGATGGCATGTGGAAAAGGTGGATGAGGAAAGAAGGGTGGGAGAGTGAAGAGGGGTACTCTTATCCTTCATCCTCTCCCAAATGAAGGCAGCTGAGTAATGCACAGAGACCCTCAGCTGGGAAATGGAAGACCCAGATTCTAGTTCTGACAGTCACTGACTCATTGTATATCCTTGGCCAGAGAGCATGCTTCTCTCTGAATTCAGATTTTCTCACTTGTAAATATTCATCTCCAGTATCTCTTATATCTCAATTGCCTTAACTCGAAAACTAAAACAATAGAAAAAAACTTTATACAAGATTGTCTTGGGCACTAAATAAAGTTAATACTTGTGAAAAAAATTGTCAAGTGCTAAACCAACATAATGGATGTCACATGGTACAGTAGAAAGAACACATGCTTAAGATCAGTTTACTTGGGTTTAAAATTATAGCCTCAAATTCAGACTTTCACTATGGTCAAGTAAGAAGATCAGAAAATATTCTTCCCGAAAAGCAACTATGAAGTTGGACAAAACTAACAAAAATGACCTTTTCAATCCTCTAGAAACCAGCTTAAGTCATACAACAATCTGAGAAGCATTCACGTTTGAAAAACTACTGAACTTTGGATAAACACAGTAAAAGTGTAGTGTTCTTGCCTGTGGCTATTCCCAACTCCAGTCAGCTTAGTTGGTGCCGATTCTGCTAGGATTGGGCAGGCCATGAAGCCAGGCAGCTGAACTGCTGAAATCAAAGGGACACATTTAATCTGGAACAGTAAGTACCATTGCATTGGATAGATTGCATCCATCCATCTAGTAACACTGGTGAAAGAGGTTATCCTGCTGGCAGATGAACAGGGAGGACCAACAGCTCCACTGGTCTGAGATTATGGTCATGGTTGGGCCAACCATATTCCTGGCTGAGGCTACACATATAAGCAGCAGAGACCAGAGAGGACACAAGCTATGAACACAATCCCAGCTGACCCTAAGTCTGCTCACATGTGTGTAAGATTACCAAAGGGGCCCAGCAGAAAATAAAATGCTGGGCAGACTTAAAAATGACCTGAATTGTGAATGTGCTCCGTTACCCACACACAGATTTCAGCAGAGGATGGAAGCCTTCCTTGCTTGAGGTGTTTCAACACGAACTCTGTCTGATCATTTGCTGACTTCTAAGCTATACAGACACAGGGATGGCCCTTAGGACACCAAGCTTAAAAAGGAAAACAAACAAAACAAAACAAAACAAACTGGGCAGAGATATCAGCAACTGGGGAGGCAGATTTAGCTCAAGCAGTTTACTTAAAAAACAAACAAATTTTAAAAATTAATGATAATAACTTTCAGGGGAAAAATACAGCATCCAGACTTGTTATAATGTATTATCTAGAATGTTCAGGTTTCATCAATAACAAATAATATGAGACATGCAAATAGATGAGAGTGTGACCTATATTCAGGAAACAGGAAACAATTGAAACTGCCTTGAGTGCCTCTAGGTGTTTGATTTGAAAGATAAAGACTTCAAAGTAGTTATTTCAGTATGGTCAAAGAACTAAAGAAAATGTTTAAAAATTAAAGAAAAGCATGGCAACAATGAACAAACAGAGAATCTCAACAGACAGGAATTATTGAAAGGAACCGAATGGAAATTCTGAATTTAAAAGTACAATAACTGCAATGAGAAGTTCATCTAGAGGTCTTTCGCAGAAAATTCAAAATGGCCAAAAAATCATTGAATGTGAAGATAGATTAATAGAAATGATCAACTTTGAAGAACAGATAGAAAAAGGATTAAACAAAAATGAGTGGAGCCTCAGAGACCTGTGGGACAGCATCAGGCATACCAACACACACAGAATGGTAGCACTAAAATGAGAGGAGAAAGAGAGAGAAAGGGGCAAAAAAACCTTTTTTTTTTTGAAGAAATAATAGAAAACTCCAAATTTTAGAAAAACATAATTTAGATGTACCGGAGGCTCAATAAACCTCAAATAAGATAAATACGAAAAGATCCATACCTAGATACATCATAGTCAGACCGTAGAAAGACAAAGAGAAAATCTTGAAAACAGCACGAGAAAATGATTCTGCACATACAAGAAAGCTTCAATATCTTTAATAACTGACTATCCATGTAAAATAATGGAGACTAGAAAGACATATTAAAAATACTTTTAAAAAAAAAGAACTGTCAACCAAGAATTCTATATTTAAAAAGAAAACTCTGAAAAAACGAAAGCTAAATAAAGATATTCCCAGATTTAAGGAAAAAAAAAAAAAAGGGCCAAGAGAATTTATGGCTCTCAGATTGGCCCTGCCCTATCAGATATTATAAAAAGCCCTTTGAGCCAAAAGGAATTAACACTAGATGGTAATTTGAATCTACAGGAAGAAATGACAACCATCAAAATTATAGCAATGTAATAAGAGTTAAAATAAGAGAGTTAATGAGACTCTATTTATTTATTTGTTTCATTCTTTTTACTTTTAAAAAAAGACATGATTAGATAAAACAATATTAACATCGTATTGTAAGGTTTGTATATAGATATATGACAATGACGACACAAAACAGGAAGGGTAGAAATGGAGCTACATATTGTAGCAAAGTTTCTGTATTTCACCAGGATCAAGTTCATATTAATTTTAAGTGTACTGTGGTAACTTAACATACATATATAATCCCAAAGTGAGCAATAAGAACTAGCTAAAAAAATATATATAGGATTTAAAGTGGTACACAAAAATATTTATTTAATACAAAATAAGAAAGTAAAAGAGAAACAGAAGAACAAAAAAGATAAGAGATCTGCAGGAGACAAGTTAAAGAATGGCAAATGTAAAGCCAACCTATCAAAATATAATGATCTAATCACCTCCATCAAAAGGAAGAGATCATCTGACTGCATAAAAAAAGCATAATCCAAACGCATGTTTTCCGTAAGAGACACACCTTAGATTCAAAGGTGACTTTAAGATAAGAGATATTATTAGAGACAAGGAAGAACATTTTATAATAATATAAGGGTAAACACATCAGGAAATATAACAAAATAAATGATAGTATTGAAAGGAAAAATTCAATAATAGTTGGAGAATTCAATATGACACAAACACCAACCTGTACACTCGAGAACCCTTATCCCCAGCCTCATATTCTAACCACCATAAAACCCCAAACAAGTCTTTCCTCACTTTCTCAAGTTATTTTGTATACCAGCTTGGGAGCCTTCCTGATGTCTCCAGAAAGCTTCATCACACGAGTAATAAACCTTCTCCTGCCCTTGTTGTTGCATGTGTAGCATCATCAGATACGACATCCAATCCAAATTTTGGGGGGCAGATTCACGCCGCATAAGTGGGTACCTACAAAAATTGGTGCTCTGAATAGAATGTCTAGTACATGATCACAATCACCAGGAGTTTTCTCCTTCTGCTTTGGCTTGCTAACTGACTCTGCTGCCTGCCATTTTGAGCTGCTGTTTGCTGGCTGATATGCCCTTTGAGCTGTGTTGTTGCCTGCTGGAAAGCTTGTGCTTTGAGCACCAGCCTGGCTTCACCACCCACTAATTATGCAAAGATAGCTGTATCAGGGGAACTCAAGTCAAGTAAAGAGAATGGGGGAATCCCCGCTCTTCTCGGAACTTAAATTTTTTTTAAAAAAAAGGCTTGACTCTTTCTCAGAGAGAACATGTGGCTTAGTGGAAGGCACTGGCCTGGGAGACAGAAGATCTGGTTTGATGGCCACAACAACAGGCCCACTGGATGATCTTGGACAAGTCACATCTCCTCTGGGCCTCAGTAGCCTTATTTACCATATGGGACTTCTCAGGTCTCACCATGACCCAAGTCCACAGGAATGGTGGTTAATGGTGGTGACTCAGTCCAGTTTCACCAGAGCTGACTCACCTAATAAATATCATAACCACCAGAAAATAATAGCAACAACTAAAGCTCCACTTATTGAACTGAATCTATGAAGTTCACATACATTATTTCATGTATTAATCAAAATCAAGAGTATGCACTATTTAAACCCCATATTTATAGGTGAAGAAACAGGCTCAGATGGGTAAAGTCAGTTGCCCAAGGTCGCATAGCTTTTAAGCTGTTATTTGATCCCCAAATCCTGTGCTCTTGGATACTCTGTCCAAATCCTTGGCTCATCCCTCTTGGTGAGGGAGCCAGGTGGAAGCAGCAGGAGGAAGGCAGCCAGCTCTTTCTCACCCCATGCCAAAACCCCAGTCACCCTGGCTTCTCACTAGTCAATGAAAAGGTTTTTGCCAGCGGCTGGTCAGCACTGTTAGGCAGAAAAGTAGGTTATGTGTCAGGCACAGTGGTGTTCCTCGATGATTGCTTGAATGAATGAATGGTACTGGGAACAGTAGCCACAATGAAATTTCATCACAAATTTCCAAGGATTAATAACATGTTTACAGCATCTGGCCACGTAAGTGCTAGGGCCTCAGATATAAATTAGGTGGGTTCCGGGGCTGGTGGAAGCCAGAGTGTGATGGAAGACACAGGCTGATAAGCAGATAATAATGTGGGGTAATAAGTCTCTTGGCTGTGTTCTGAGCAAAGGGCTTGGTGAAGATGGAAGATTTGACTGGCAAACTGAGTGCAGTCATAGTCGCCCTTCTCACTGGCACTGTGGGACTTGAAGGAGAATGGTGGTTGGTCACCCCTGAAACAGAGAAAAGAATCAGAGGGATGAGTGGGTAGTGTGGCCTGCTGTCTAATCTTCTGGCAAAGGGAGATGGAATCCATAGATTCATGAGATGGAGCAACTCAGCACAGATCACACCTGACTGTCTGGGAGTCTGGGGCTTCCCCTCCAACCTGAGGAGAAGGTGCATGGGCTCCAGCCCTCCAGACGCCTGAGTGGCTTGACAGTCTTCTCTCAACATACATTTATACATTTATATTGGCCAACAACTCACCCTCGAAGTACCTGAGCCAGTTCTTCTGTGATCAGTCCCCTCCATTTCCCCCTATACAGAGCTGACAGAGCATGAGTATCTGAAATTAAGTATTAAGATCCAAACTTAGTTGGGTGGCAGCCTAAGCAAGATCTTTAAAAAATACGTTATTTTAAAAGTCATCCATGTTTAGTGTTGAAAAAACTATAGATCAGCAAATACAGCATAAAAGTAAACTCATCTTTAAGCCTACTTTTAAAGCTAATGAGTATTAGTATTTTACTGTGCAGCCTGACACTTTCTACACTTATATATAATACAAATATGTTATTAATAAGCTTTTCAAAACAATGAAATCAGATTCTATGTGCTGCCTGTGCTGGTGCTTTTATGATTGTATCATGAACCTGTCTCCAAGTCAATAAATACATATTTATATCATGTTTAATGATAGTATATTTCATCATATGACTATACCATGCTGTTATTATATGTTACATGTTGTATAATATATGGTATATCAGAATATATATATATATATATGTATATCAGAATATATATATATATGCATATGCCAAACCTTTATTATTAACCATTTAGGTTGTTTCTGATGTTTTAACTGATAGAGACAATATTGTAAAGAGCTTCTTGAACATAGCTTGTTATAAACTTTCCCTAATATTTCTTTAAAAATAGAATTGCTGCATCAGGATTATGAATAATTTAAGAGCTTAACTAAATACTTCCAAATCTACTTCCATCCCATCCGAAAGTATTGGTCCAGTTTATACTTCTCCTTTCTCCATACACCAACCAATAAATGACATGATTCTTTTTACTCTGGACCAATGTGAAAACTGATATCCTGTTTTTATGTTTACTTTAAGATTACAACTGACTTGAGCATCTTTTCTTATGCTTTCTGGCCACCTGCGTTTATCCATAAATACGCTGCTAACCACTTTTCTACTGAATGTTCAAATTTTTCTTATTGATTATTTTGTTTTTATTTTTTACTTTATTCATTATTTTTATGCAATTTAAAAATTATTATGTGGTCAAATCTTATTTCTAGTCTTAGAAAAGCCTATTCTATTTCAAGATTATATGAATATTTCTCTATATTTTTGTCTAATTGCTCTAAATATCTCACTTATATTTAAATCATTAGTGCTACTCGGATTTGTTTTGGTGTATGATACAAATTAGACATCTAACTTCTTTTTTTCTTTCAAATTGACCAGCTAGTTGTACCACTATGTATAGAATAATTCTTCGTTTTCCTTTGAATTTGAGATGTTTCCCTTATGTACTAAATTGATATTTACCTTGGGTCTTTTGGGAACTTTCTACTCTGTTTCATTAATGTGCCTATTTATTCTGATCTCAAAACTACATTATTTTCATACTGCAAATTTTTAATAAATATTAACACTTAATAAAACCGACCTAATATTTCCCACCCCATTCTTCCCCCCAAGATTTTGTTTTGCTATTTTTGCATATTTTTATCAAATTTAATCCTATATAAAAACTTTAAAATAATGTTATCACATTCAAGATTAATAGCATTATTTTGATAGTGTTGAATATATAGATTAACTTGAAGAGAGTTACAATATTGAACTCTCTCATTTAAGATAATAATATATCTTTAACATCTCCAGTCAAGTTCTGTTCTTCATGTATGTTCTGCATATTTTTATTAAATTTGAATTGTCCTTTCCACATAGGAAAGCGAGATATAGATGTAGATAGATATAAACGTTGATACACATACATACAAACATATGCACACATAAGCATTTTTACTTAGCAATAAATTTTCTTACTAGATACCCTTTGAATTTTTAAAAATCTTCTTGGCTGTCATATGTCAATATGTCACTGACAAAGAATGACAATTACAACTCTCCATTTAACATATTTATAACTCTAGGACTCATCAGTATGGCTTAGTGGTCTTTAAATTTTGAAATACTTCTGTACCAGTTGGTAAATAGTGTACCAGTAATAACAAGGTACAGCAAAATCAGTTAATGACATAGATTCTAATGTAAATCCATTAGTTCAAGCTAGGGCCTGTAACATGTGACAATAGCTGCCAATAAATGGACCTCCCATCAAAGTGACATCTGAGCAATTTATGCAGTGTTCCCTGCCAGTACATTTCATAGAAGGAAGAATGGCTTTATGGCACACATTTTAGGACAGTGGTTCTCAACCTGTGGTAGATGACCTCTGGAGGTCTCTGAGACCTTTTCAGGAGTCTCCAAGGACAAAACTTTTACTAAAATACTGAGATGTTATTTGCTTTTTTCATTCTCATTTTTGCATGAGTTAAGTTTTTCAAGAGGCTAAGTGATGTGTGATATTACAACAAATTGAATGCAGAAGCAGATCTCAGAATCCAGCTGAATTCTATTAAGCAGACATTAAAGAGATTTGCAAAAATATAAAACAATGTCACTTTTCTCGCTATTTTTCGTTTTGAAAAATAAAGTTTTCATAAAAATGTTATTTCTATTAACATTCTTTAGGCTTATTATTGTTATTTTTAACTGAATAAATACAAAAAATTAAAAGTTCTTATTCTTAACTTCTAATATCATAAGGGTAGATAGATATAAGCCACATAGACAAAAGATCCTAAGTAATTTTTAACACTGTAAAAGGGTTCTGAGACCGAAAAATTTGAGAACCACTGCTTTAGAAGAATTCACAATTTATTATCATGACTAAATTATGTAATTGCCCCAGCTTCTAAATAGTTTAGTTTTTACTTTGGATTTATTTTCAGTATGCTACAATTCGTTCTATAAGTAGTAATTGTGCAGTGTTCTGATGTTTCTAAATTTAAGACTTCATAATTAAGTAGTAAAAATGAAACCCAGAGAGAAGATACAGTAGAGTTAGGGTAAATTTCTTAATGTTCTTTTTAAATATTATAAATATGAATCTTCCAACTGTGGAAGAACAAAGAACAAATAACATTAATAATGAACCACACCAAGAATAGCTTCTGATATTATGTAGAAACAAGAACCTAAGATATCTTTTGATACTGTGTAAAAAATAATGCAAAATAAAACAAATAATTTGTATAAATGAAATAAAAACTTAGTTATTTCAATAAAAAAATGTGAATGACTATATCGTTAGTGTGCAAATGTGGTTCAGATGATCAAAAAATGCTCAAAACTTGTATAATTAAAAGTTGAAAATGCTATACTTCTACATTTCCTCAGAAAGGCAATTGTGTTCTGTTAAAACTCATGGTTTAAATAAAGAAAAATTTCTCTCATCAATGAGGAAAATTATAAAAATATTAAAACCTTTTTCATATATAAAACATTGGCTATAATAAAACTTTCTGAAAAAATTTATCAAAATACTGATAAAGCAAATGAAAAACATCTAGAAAATACCATCTGTATGGTTAAAAATAATTGAGAGTTGTCAAACATAAAATATTTAATAGAACTTCAAAAACAGAGCAACATCAATATAGGCTTATCATAGCAATCTAAATTTATGAACTTACTTGCTGCAAAATATTTATATAATGATACGAGAAAAGAACTTTTTGGAAAATGTATAAATCAAGGCAGTAAAATTTCAATCATTATTGATGGAGCCTCAACTGTTTCATGTAAAATAGTTTTAATAATTTACTTAAAATGTGAAATTCAAGACTTTGAAGATAATTTAATGGTTTTTGTTGATCTCATGAAGCAAGAAGAAACAACATCTGAAATAATTTATCAAAATGTATTGTTGACACATGAGAAAAATGGTTTCAATGAGAAATATTTTCATGAAAACCTTATTGGATTTTGTACAAACAGTGCCTGTGAATAGCAAGGGAGAGAATCTACAGTTTCAGCCAAAATTTGGGACATTTTTTGGATGTTTTAATTTGGCACTGTCCAAGTCACTGAATTCAATTATCCCTAGATGATGCAATAAAATGCATAAAGCAAGTAAGTAATTGTAAATGTTTTCTTAATTTATCACTACATAATGTCAGTAAAAATTTATAATATATCTGAAGGTTCGGGAATTGAGACAATGAAAATTAAAATGCTTGGACCAGATGCTAGAGTTACAAAAGCAGTTTGAGAATTATATCAAGTTTGTAAATGGAACAAAAATTGTGTAATAGGAGCAAACGATTGGAAAATTTCCCTTTAAAAAAAGGATTTTATTTTAAGTTAATTCATTAACTAAAATATCAATAATATCTTCAGCTTGACAGAAAATTTTCTTAATTATAGTGGACAGATGAATGCCCCCAAATTAAAAATGTTCAAACATACAAAACTAAAGGAAAATGATGAAGATTTTATAGAAATAAAGAAATATACCCTTTTAAATACAATAAAGTATTAATTAAAGAAAAAATATATTAAATTGATAAATTATAAAAAATGTATTTGTTTAATGACAAAAGTTAAAATAACAATTTTTCATTTTCTTTTAACTTTTTTTCAATAAATTGTTCTTTAATTTATTAAATTATTAATGTTGCTTTGGCTATTATTTGGCCATATAATGTGTGCAAAGCTCTATAGATTAAAAGTAAATGAAGATTGTAAATGATTTTTTTAATTAAATGCAATGTGATAATAAAAAATTATGTGGCTTATTTGATAATAGGAATTAAATATATAGAAAGCCAAACATTTTAAAGGCTAGAAAAAGTCTAGATTAATTGCTATGAGTTCAGTAGAAGCTGAGAGATGAGTCAGCATTATGAGCAATACTTTGGACCCTAAGAGATATTCGTTTACCTAGTCACTCACGGACTACCAATTAATGGTAAGTTATTGAAAGAATTTAGTGTTGCTTGTGTGTCAAATTATAGCTCAGAGAGCATCATTTAATTAGTGTTGAATGTATTTTTTAAAATTGCACCAATTTCTAAAAATCAACAAATGGTTTGGAGATTATTAGAATGATCTGATGAAAAAATTTAACTTTAGCAGCTATTAATTGGCAAGTAATTTTATGACATATAAAGCTTAGTTTCCTTGGAGTAAAATAAATGTAATAGTTTATATTACTAAACTCCTTGTTAAATATTTTGAATATATCCCACGCTTTTCTTACAGTTTATCATCTAATTGCCTTGGCCTGCACTTACACAATGAAGTTAAATAACAATGACAGTTGAGGGCCTTGTTGTTTTTCTGATTTTAATTAGTGTTTCTACTGTTTTGCCATAAACATAAAGCTGACATTTGATTCCATATAGGTTTAAAAAATCAAATTGCATATAAGTATTGTCTCTGGTATATAAAGAGTTTATTATGGTTTCCCATCTTTGACATATTAATATGATTAGTTATAATAGTGGATTTTTAATATTGAATTGACCTTCTATTCTCATAATGAGCCCTTTTTGGTGGTGGTGTACTATTTTTTTAATGCACATCTGGATTCAATCATTCTTTCATTTTTTTTTTAAGATTTTATATCCATAACCCAAAGCATGGCTAGTTATTAGTTTTCTTTTCTGTGTGTTATCAGACTTGAGTTTGAAATGCCTACCAATGAAACAATATAACTTTAGTGACGTTTTGGTACAACTCTTTGACAATCATCTCAAATTCAGCTATGGTTTTGACTTTATGCAGGTTTTCTTTTTTTTTTTTTTTTTTGAGTTTACTTTTGGGAAATATTTTCTTACAAAATAATCTAGCACATTAAAATTTTCAATTTTTGGAGCATTGTATTTTGTAATTTCTGTGTAACATGCAGTTACAAATAACATTTTTTCCCCTCTAGATCTTTGGTTAAAACTGCTTTATCATTGCTAACAGTGTAGATTTTTTTAATGAGAGGTAATTCACATACCACAAACTTACCCTTTTAAAGTGAACCATTCACTGCTTTTGAATGTATTCACAAGTTTTACAACCATCACTGCTATCTAATTCAGAACATTTCATCACTACAGAAAGAAACATGGCATCAGTTAAGCTTCGCTCCCCATTTTTCCCTCTCTCTCAACCTCTGGCAACCACTAATATACTTTCTGTCTCTATGGATTTGCCTATTCTGGACATTTCATACAAATGGAATCACATAACATTTGGCCTTTTGTGTCAGTCTTCTTTCATTTAGGATAATATTTTTAGATTCACCTGCAGGATAGAACATATCAGTATTTCATTCTTTTTCATGACCTAATAATACTCCATTGTGTGGATGTATCATATTTTTTCTATCCATTCATCTTTGATGGGCAATTGAGTTATTCCCACTTTATGGCTATTATGAATAATGCTGAACTGAACATTCATGTGCAAGCTTTTTTGTATGAACACATGTTTTCAATTATCTTGGGTATATATCTAGAGGTGGAGTTACTGGATCACATGGTAACTCCATGTTTTACCTTTTGAAGAACTGCTGAACTATTTTTCAAAACAGCTGTATAATTATCCATTACTTTCAGCAATGTATAAGGGTCCCAATTTCTTCACATCTTTGTTAACACTTTTTATTGTCTATCTTTTAAATTATGGTCACCCTAGAGAGTATAAAGTGATATCTCATTATAGTTTTTATTACCATTTTCCTAAAATATATCTTCTTTGGAGAAATGCCTTATTCATATCATTAACCTGTTGGATTATTTTAAATTGGGTTATTTACCTTTTTATTGTTGAGTTATAGATGTTCTTTATATATTTGGGATATAAGTCAGTTATCAGATATACGATTATCATACAATTTGTAAATATTTTCTTCCACTCTATGGGTTGTCTTTTCAATTTCTGGATAGTCTCTTTTGAAAATAAAAGTTTAACATTTTGATAAAGTACAATTTATCTATTTTTTTCTTTGACTGCTTGAACTTTAGATGTTATACTGAAGAAAATATTGCCTAAGAAAATTGCAATGATTTACACTTACGTTTTACACTTACGATTTACACTTACGTTTTATATATTTTAGCCTTTATATTTCATCTTTGATCCATTTTGAGGTAATTTTTGTATATAGTGTGAAGTAGGGGTCCAACTTCATTCTTATCCATTTGGATAATTAAATATCAGAGTTTTTCAAAACCCCAATGTTCATCTCGTTCCCCAGATTCTCCTTTTAATCTTTCTTATTTTGTCTATTGTTTGGTTCAACTATTATCCATTATCTCAGGAAGCCAGGAAGATAAACAATTGCTTTTGACAAACATCTTTTTATTTGTTTCATAAAAAATAACTTAAAAAATATGAATTATCTTCTGAGTATTACCTCAGAGTCCCATAAGTTTTGATACACAGTGTTATCATAACTATTTTCTAGCCTGTATTTGCAATTTTATTTTGTTCTTAAGCTTTATTTGTGAGGGCATATTGGTCTGCAGTTTTGTTTTATGTACTGTTTCCCCCCACTACCACCCTCAGTTTTAGTAGAAGAGAAATACTACCTTTACAAAATGTATTCTTTATGTGTTTCATTTTAGATAGTTTCTATTGCTATGCCTTCAACTCTGTTAATCCTTTCTTATGTAATGTCAAATCTTCTGTTAAACTGACTATTGTATGTTTCATCTCAGATATTGTAATTTTCATTTCTTTAGGGTTGATTTGGGGTCATTTTTTATATCTACCATATGTGCACTTAACTCCTCTACTTCAGCTTCTTGAACATATGAAATACAGTTATAATACTATTTTAATGTCTTTGTATACTCATAAGTATCATTTCTGGGTCAGTTTCAATTGATTGATTTTTCTCCTCCTTGTTTGTTGTATTTTTCTGCTTCTTTATAGTCATGTAAAGAAGCAGACTTGCCTGAAAATAGTTGCTTCATATATTCTGTTCAGTTTTCTAGATGTTTGTGATAGGACTAGTTTCATTCTAGTTTTTCCATCATGATCAAAAGTGAAAGTGTGGCTAGAGTGGTGTTTATAAATCCTCTCATCCTGACTGCTTGTGCTGTGTATTGTAATGCCATGTTATTTAGTGCCTAAAGTTCATGACATTGTGAATGAAGATTTTACTTTTGTCAAAATAATTTAACTCTATCTCGTTTAAAATTTCGGTTTGAATTCAACCTTTTATGTTAATATTATTCTTGTATTTTTTTGCAGACTAACAATTGCCTTATATTTAGTTTCATGATTTTATATATTATAATTTTGGTTTAAGTGGAGTTTGCTTTTAGACTCAATATGATAATCTTTGTCCCTTGATAGAGAAATTTGGTCTGTTAATATTTATTGTGATGACTAATATTTTTATTCTCAATTCTATCCTTGTATTTTATGTTGTTTCTTGTTTTCTTTCCCAGTCTTTGGTTATATTGTTCACAATTTCTACTTTTTTCTCCCTATTCTTTCAGAAGTTACATGTACTCTCTTATTTTTATTTTGGTTGATCCTACCTTTAAAATTCAAACCCTATTAATCCTTGGCTCTTTTTCTGTATGTTTGACATTTGGAAATTTTACCAGGATGTGTCTAGATATGGATTCTTTTAATTAGTTTTACCTGCTTTTTGTGAGTGCTTTTCTCTTAAACTGTTATTGCTGCTTTTAGATTTCCACTGATGTTTTTGCTCATCTTCTTTCATCTCACTATTTTTCTCTCTGAATTCTAGATTTTCTTTTTTGCAACAGACAATTTAAATTATTAATGCAGTCTTTTTCAATGTTTAATAGACTCTTCACTGCCTCTACTACATTTTTAAATTCTGTAATCACGGTTTTCATCTTAAAGTAAAATGGTCTTATCTCAGAAAATGATCTTTTCAGAAATGCAATATATTCTCAAATCTCATGGAAAATATAAATTTGATATTAAAATTTTTCCTTCTGGTTCTTGGAGGAAGTCTGTGTTGTAGAGGAACATTCATTCAGGTTACATACTGATTTTGATTCCTTCTTTTGTACCGGTGAACATAACAATTTGATGATTGTTCTTTTTTACCTATGCTTTGGAGGCAAGTCTGGATTTAGAAATTAAGTCTGTCAGAGGAGAAACAGGTTTAGTTCTTTTCTTTTTCATTTCTTTTTTTAATATCAGACATGAAAAAGAGAAATTTTGTTTCTGAAGTTTCGGTTGGCTAGTCAGAGCATTCAATTTATCATGTGTTGTAGTTCATTTGGCAGGAAAGCTCACTTCTTTATGGAATATGTCCTTTCAAACCCTGTCTGTTTAGGCATGGCAGACATAGTTCTCCAAGTCATTCTTGGGCTTGAGACTAGCTCACTTTTTATTGCTTCTTGGCTTATCCTCAATGCTAACCTCTGATCCTAGGCAGCTGGATGAGGTCTAAGGTCCAGATGCCAGTGGCAGTAGCAAAAGGCCCCACAGATCAGAGACATTCAGGGTTCAGTCAAGCATATTTGCTTTTGTTATTTGAGTTAGCAAAGAATATTTTGCCTCTTCTCTAACCATTCTGACTATCCATCTCAACTTAGTATACCATCTTTTAGTGCGCCTCAGAGAAAGATGGGGGCAAGTGCTGCAGCCAAGCACTCTGAGTGTGGGCCTGTAGCAGTTCCTATAACCTTTTGATGTGGCCCTCTTAACCACCATATGGGCCTCCATAGCCATGATCTGTTTAGAGTTTTAAGGTTTTCAAGCTTGTTTCTCCTTGTTTCCCTGGTGGGTTCTTCTTCATCTTATCCACCTATTCATCCATCCAACCATCTGATATTTATCGAACAGTTCTGTATGCCAGACATTGTTCTGGATGCTAGAGAGTCATTGGTGGATGAAGACAGATGTAGAGCTTGTATTCTAGAGGAAGGTTGCCTTGCAGGGTGGGAGGACTTTAACATACTTCAATCTGAGTTAGTTTATACCACATTATTTTATGTCCTTGTGTTCCAACACTGACACAGCTATTTTGAATGCTTTATGGGATTTGGGGAGAGAGACCAAACTTAAATTATAATCATGAAGCGTAAGAATCACCTACCTTTCCAAAGAGGCGGGGGGGGGGGGTGAGGGGAAGAGAGAGAGAAACAAGAAGGGAAGAAGGAGAAAAAAGAGGGGGGAGGAGGAAAAGGAACTTAGACTTCATAACAAAAGTTACTGGGACCCTACTTGTCTCAAATAGCTCTAGTGTGCAATTAGATTAAATAAGAAGTCCTGGATTTGAATCACGGCCCCATAAGATCTCTAAGATCCCTCCATTTCTTAGGTTCTATTATAGTATGATGTCCCCTCCATCCTTAGCATAGAATATAACTTTTTATATTTAACATTAAGGGAAATTTTAAAAGATAAATTTATCATTCACTGCCACTTTTTGTAATATAAACTATGCAGTTTTTATTTTTTATTTAGCATATCATAATCAGTTTCTTATTTTCATCATTTTCATTTTAATGGCAGCACATTAGTCCATTATGTTGATTCTCAAAATTGTTTAGCTGTCTCCTTGCCCTTTCTTTTAATATTTAGAGGGTTCTAGTTTGCATTAATACAATTCATAAATGGTTTGATGAACGCTTTCTTTGTTCCTTGAATTTATTTCATGCTATGAATTCCCAGAAAAAGGGCAATTAGGTCAAAAAGTATTGATATTCTGGGGCTCTTGTTAGATATTTTAAGTTACTTTTCAAAAGGCACCAGCAATATGGCAATTTTCCTGAACTCTCATCAACATTAGTTTGCTTTTTAAAATCAGTTTCATACTGATTTGATAATTTTGTAGACAAAATTTGGAGCACATTTTATACCTATAGATCATTTTCCTTGCATTTACTATTTCTTTTCCATTTCAGTGAATTATTTGTTCATTCCTTTGCTTATTTATTGGTTTGGCTTTGGGTGTTCTTACATATTCAAATGTATTCTATTCTGTCTAGATGAGGTATTCTTAACTTTCAGACCAAGAGAAGGTTTAGTTAGGTCACCTGCCACTTATGTGTATGTATCCATATGTGTGTATGTCTCTATGTGTCAGTATGAATTCACATGTGTATGTGCCCATGTGTCTGTGTACGTATGTGTATATATGCAGGTCTGTAATTATATGTGAAAAGGTCTTAACTTTCCTTAAACTCTCAAAAACATCGAATTTGTAAAAGTAGTTAAGAGCCCATTTGATACAAATATTTTCCTAGTATATTATTTTTATTATTTTTAATTTGTGTGTGCATACATATAGCATTTTAACATAGCTTATTCTATTTTTCCTCTTTGTAATTTCTTTTTCTTCTATCCTTGCCTTATTATAATTATTTCTTAAATGAGATAAATACGTCATTTTATCTTCCACTGGGTCTTCTATAATCTTTTTTTTTTAATTGGTCCTTTCTAACTCAGAAATTTATTTTTAGGTGTAGACCTAATTTCTCTGTTTACCCGCCATCCCACTCCTTCATTACATGGTGTTTCTTTTCCCTATCATTTTGTGACATTGTTTTTATATGTTAAACTTTCTTATGTCATCAAGTATGTTTTGGGACCTTCAATTCAGTTAAGCTATAGGTCTAATTGTGCTCCACTACCACACCATTTCAATTATTGTTCTTCAATGGCTTATTTAAATGTTATCTATTATTATTGCTTTTTTTCAAAATATTTTTTGTTCTTTTGCCAGTTCTTTTCAAAAATGCATGTTGTTAAATTCTGGAAGAAATCCTTTTGTATTATTTTGAGATTATCCTGTATCATTAAATCAGAAAGTTAAAGTATTTAGACTTTCTGTTGAGAAACATGATATGTTTTTCTATTACGCTTTTCAGGAAATTTTTGAAATTTTTTGTTTGCCATGTTTATGTCTTAGTATATAATTAGTTATGTATGATAATGAACTGGATCTCATTTTCAAAACTGTTTTCTGTCTTGTTGTTACATTTATTTAAGATTATTGACTTTAAAAATATTTATTATATATCCATATCTAATCAGTTATTGAACTTTTGTATTACTGCTAATGGTAGATTAAATAAGAACATAAGATTTTTAGAAGATATAATTATGTCATCTGCTAATGAAGCTTTCTATCTTTCTAATAACTGTTCTGATGGTTTCTTTTTCATGTCTTATTACATTAGCCAGATATATCAATACCATATTAAATAATAATGGTGATAGAGAGCGTATTTATATTGCTCTTTTTTTAAATAGGCAAAATCTCTAACGTTTTTCCATTAAAAAGGATGCTGGCTTGGTTTTAAATAGATCCTTTTATGTTAAGGAAGTATCATTCTATTCCTATTTTTAAAAATGTTTTGACATCTATTAAAATGCATTCTTTGGCATCCATTAGGATGATCATATGGTTCATATTATTTAATCTATTGATCTGGTGTGTTATATTAATAGATACCCTTGTGCTGAACTTTCCTTGCATTGCTGGAGAAACCCTTTGTGGTCATGGTGTTTTCGTCTCTTAATGTGCTGCTGAACACTATTCGCTGGGACTGTACTCTTAAATGATATTGGATCCTGTTTCCTTTAAAAAAATTCTGTATCAGGGCTTAAAATCAGGACTGCGTTTGCCTTGCAAAATGAATTAGCAGTTTTTTGAAAAAACATTTTTCCTCTGTTAAAGAATAATTTATGTAACGTGGAAATGCACTGTTCTGTGAAATTTGGATAGATTTCTCCAGAGTCGGGTGGGCACAAATGTCCTTTTCAGGGGGTAGGGAAGGGTTGTTCTTTAATAAATTTCTTATTCTCTCAGAGTCTTTCTCATCTGCTGATCTAACCTACATTGCTTGTTGTATCTATTGGATTAGTTTATGTTTTTGTAGACTATTATCTGTTTAATTGATCATTTTAAACACATTTGCTATAGAATTATGTACACTGTCCCCCTTCAATATTTTTAATCTTTTTGATTCATCATTGTAATCACTTCCTCATTTCTGATTTCATTTGGGCCTTTTTTTCCTGATTATATTTACCAGAGGTTGGTCTTTTTTATTAGCTCTTTTAAAGAATATGCTCTTGGTTTTATTTATTGATTCTACTGTTTTTGTGCTTCCTAATTTGTTTATTCCTGCTATTATCTTTCTTTCCTGCCTACTATTTTCCTTAGGGTTTGTGTGTGGGGGGGAGAGAAATCTGTTTTCTGAGACCTAAAGCAGTAAGCTTAGGTTATTGGTTTTGCGTTTATGCGTGTGTGTGTGTGTGTGTGTGTGTGTGTGTGTGTGTTTTAATTTAAAAAGCATCTAAAACAGAATTTACCTCTGTGTACTAGCTGAGCTGCTTCTTGTAGTCTTAAAACGCCATGTTTTAGAGCCATTGTTCATCGGTCCAGTGTATAATGTAGTATGAACTTGTAGATGGTGTGTCAGAGGGGCCATGGGAGGTATCTGACCCAAATGCTCACATTTGCAAAGGCCTTTTTTAGTCACAAGATCCTCCCTGTCCCCAACTCTACCCTGCCTTGCATCCTCTCTACCACCTTGGGCTCTACAGATGGCTGAGTCTTTGAATGTGTTCATGTGTTTGGAAAAGGAGAAATCTCTTCTAAAAAGGCACAGTGGTGCAGTATGGGCCACTTCATTATTAACAAAAACAGTTTCAAACCCCTGCAGGGGTTTTTAACCTAAGGTGTGATTAGACTTCAGGTCTGTAAACTTGAATGGGGAAAATATCGATGACTATTTTTCTTTATTTTCATTAATTTTGTAACAGAAATGTAGCATTTTCTTTCCTTCTGAATATAAGCAACAAACCACAGTCACAATAGCAGAACTATGACGTGTCACCAATAAAAATCCTAGATGATTTTCTATCATAATACAGCTGTCACAGGTCTCTTGAAATATCATTTAGGTTCATGACTATTTCAAAATCATGTTGGTCATTAGACCTGTTGCTAAAGCTTGTTATTTAATACATTAATAAAGAAACACATCTATTACTATTTTTCATATTTGTTCAATACGTTGAAAACTATATTTCAGTATAATTACTATTCTTTGCTATCCCATAAAATATTTTCATTAAATATACATATGCAGTTAAATATATATGCATTCTTTCCATTTAAAAACATTATTTTGAGAAGAAATCTATGGGCTTCCCCAGACTGCCAAAGAGGTCAATGCCTTGAAAAAAAAGGTTAGGAATTCTGCTTGAAAGCGTGGTTATAAGCAGGCCTTCCTGGACCTCTGTGGGATTTCGGGAGAATTCAAAACCTTTGTCAACTTATCAAAGAGATCGATGATCCAAAAGGTGGGTGGGATGGGGGAAAGAG
>NW_006440132.1:6717541-6746774 GCF_000325575.1 Pteropus alecto
ATGCTTCCAAAATCTAAGGAAATACTGTTGTTACTTTCATTCATTCTTTCTTTCAAAATAGAGTGTCTGCTATGTGCCTGGCACAGCCAGAATCCCTTCCCTCATGATGCTAACAGACAGCAAGAGTGACCAGGGAGTCTCCCATTCTCTCACTCATGCCCCCAACCTTTACTAATTAAGTCAAATTCCTAATAATCAACAGTAGACCAATAATATCCCAGATTGGTCTCCTCTCCCTGCTTTATAGGCAGACTGTGTCTCCTCATTTCTGTATCCTCTGTCCTCTGGCAGGGGGTAGTATGGGGTAGGCAGTGAGGACACGGATGTTGTATGTTAGGTGATGAGACTTCTAAGAGATTTACTTTCTGTCCTGTAGCTTCATAGAAAACCCCTGGCACTTTTATAGACCTTTACAAAACTCAATCGCACACATCATCTCACTTGACAAACTCTTTGAGGGATTAGTCCCATTTTACAGATGAGGAAACCAAAGCTCTGAAATGTTAGAGATGTTAGGATGGCTACTTCAAGGCCACATTGCTCTTTGTTGAAAGAGTTGGGAGTTAAACTCAGTTCCTCTGATTCCTAGTTAATTGCTTTGCCTATTTCGCTGCAATGCTTTCTGTAAATTTTAATTTTCTCTAATCACACGTGTAACACTATGATTGTGGAAATTTGTCTTCATTTTCAATATTACTGTATTCTTATTTTAAATGGGACGCCCAAATATGCTTGAGGCTTTTCTAGGTAATGGAGATGACATCCACCAATTTTCGTCTTTAACTTGATGTGTCTCCTCTGAGCTCCAGGGAAAATCTGCAGATCTGGAAAATTCTCCCTTTGATCTATCTTTGTCTATAGCCTCAACCCTTCCAGTACTACTAAAACTTTCTTTAATAAAATGACATCACTCGTCATGCATTTGTTCAAAATTTTTCATCGAACACCTACTATGTTCCAAGGACTCCACCTGTAATGACATGTTCACTGTGGAAAAATTGGAAAATAAAGAGAAAACAACCCAGATGTCCTTCAACACTAGAATGGGTAAATGAATTGTAGTATAGATATAAAATTCACCACTAAATAGCATCAGAAATGTACCAACTGTAGCCACAAGCTTAACAAGGATGTACTTTAAAAACATGTCAATTTAAAGAATATAGACACACATTCACAAAATAATATAGTATATTTTTGTTTATATAAATTTCAAAAATTGAGTGAATTACACATTCTTTAGGAATACCTATTTAGGTATTAAAATGATGGAAAATAAAAACAGGGATGATGGACAAAAAGCTGTCCATCAAAGAGGAGAAATGGTTTCGTTGAGAGGGCACTTGAGAGGCTTCTAAGGGCAATGAACGTAGTTCCATACATGTTTGCTTTATGTTTAATATTCATTACACTCGATGTTAATGTGTTATGCACTCTTCTGTACGTTTTATTTCATTAAAGATAAAAAAGTTTTAAAATTTCAGCTAAGAATAAGGGGAAATCAACAAAATTTTGCCCCTGACTGTGAACATTTGGGTATATTCCCTCAGCCACTTTTTTTTCTGCACATATGTTGTTTTTCCTAACAGAAGTGAGATCACACTTTAATACAATTTTGATTTTTCATTTTGTTCCTTTTTCAAAGACTGTTACCCTCCCTCTTCCCTAGCGGCCTTCCCACCAACCTTGAACATTTGTTGGGAGGTGGGGGCGCTGAATGGTGGAGCTATCCTTTATCGCTGGCAAATAAAAGTACATGAGATGATCTCTGATCACTATGCTGTACGATTGAAACTGGTCTATGATTGTATGCTAACTATAACTGAAAAAAAAAAGCTCATTGGATTGTACAATGTAAATATGAGCAGCTAATTGTCTATTATGTTTTAATAAAAAAAAAAAATCCATGAGGTGGATTTCCAAGGAGTTTAACTTGCTGTCAAACCACCACTTTTGAAATTCCAAGAAGAGCCTGAGCCTCATTCCCAACATTTACAAAGCAACAGCAAACTTAGACCATTGCTCCATCTTACAGATTAAAGAACTGAGGTCCAGAAAAGTGAAAAGATTTGTCCAAGGCCATGGAGCAAGCAGGTCAGTGGCAGAACTGGCATCTACTCCTCCCATCTTGCTGACCCCCCTTCCTCACTCTGATTGACCCATTCTAACCCAAAAGGCCTATTCTGAGCCTTTTGTGACTGGACCCCATGCCCAGTCTTGCTCCTTGCAGGGTCAGGTTGCTTGCCCAGAGCCTCGGTTGTGTACCATGACTTCAGGGAGGGAGCAGGGACAGCGCCTGGCTCTGGGCCGCTGCCTGACAGGGCTCCCAGTGCAGTTGATTGCATCATCACTCACGCCTTGTCAAGTGTTATTGCTTCAACATCCCCTAAATGACAAAGTTGGATTCATTAAGTGTAAATTCAATCAAACTGGAGAGAGAGAGAGAAAATAAAAGTGACTTGGAATAAGAGAAATGGAAGCACTGGTAAGCAGTTGTTGCTTTTCCTAGGAGGCGCCCCCAGGCCTTCTCTCTGCTCAAGGCAGCATGAGGCGATGGAGGCGGCAACCTCTCAGTGTGAAGCTGATCCTGGTTCAAGTCCTGCCTCCAGCACTTGCTAACTGTGAGTCCTTGGGAGAATCACATCGCCTCTCTAAGACTCACTTTTCTCATCTGTAGACGTGATAATGTCTACCACGTGTGTGTGACTGACTGCATCGAGGCTAAAATGTGCACATTATCGGTATAGTAAATAGTGGAAGATAGGAGTTTACTAGACTTTTCCTCTATTGAGGAGCAAATTGCTGAAAGTGGAAATGTACCCAGGTACCTGGTCAGGTTGGGGATCATCTAGGAGATGTGAAGATGGCAAAGGGCAGGAGACACTGGGTCATAGAATACAGAGTTGGAATTGCCCTTAGATGGGGTTCTCAGAACTGTGGGATGGTGGTGCACAGGACAAAATGCCTTCTATATCAGGACCCATTACACACACACACACACACACACACACACACACACACAGAGAAACACTGGATTTTCTTATATTTGTGTATATAAAAGTGGAACAATTAAAAAAAAAAAACGTTTAGCTGTACTATGGTAGATATACGCTAGTATTTTTTTTTTATTTTATTTTACAATTAAACATCCACTAAATTGATTTCATGATCTACTAATGAAGGCTTTAGCCAAGGTCACAGAGCAAGCTGGAGGTATATTGAGGCTGGGACCAGATTTCCTGGCCTCTAGTCCATCTGGGGTGCTTTCCATCGCCCCTCCCTTTCCGGTGTTCAGTTTTGCCTGGGTGAGTACTTGTCGCAGTAAGTACAGCTCAGGAGGCAGTGGGAGGTGGCAGGCTTGGAGGCTGGATAGGAACCCCCGGGGCTTGAGCCGTAAAACTCATGGGAAAGGTATCACATAAGCATTTGCACCCAGTAGGAACCTTATAAAGAGTTGAATGAAGGAACACATTCAGAGACTACCTCAACCTGGGGTCTGATCCTGGCTCTGCCACTGTGTTATGGCGGGTCCTTGGAACTGATGCTCTTGCTCTCTGAGCTTCACTTTTCCCTTTTTAGATGTGTTTATGGAGTGGGGGCGCTAAGGTTCATATGCTTAATGAGGAAGGATTGATAGGACGTTCCTTCAGGCATCCCGCAGGCTGCTTTGAAGCACTGCCACCTACTGGTCACTCCCTCTCATTACACCCCATCACTTTCAGAGGACTCCTGGTAATAACTCCTTAAATGCTTGGTCCTTTTCAGGGTTCAAAACCTACCTATATCATGCAAGTTCTTTGAATCCTCAGAACAATCCTGTGATAAAAGCAGATATCCTTATGTCCATCTTACATATGAGGACTTTGGAGGCCAGAGAGGGTAAGTGACTCACTCAAAGACGCACAGGATTTTCACATGGATGCCCTAACTCCCAGCCCAGCGCTCCTTCTGCCCAAACCAAGTAACAAACTCCAGCAGGTTTGTTAGCTAAAAGTAGAAACAGAGAAGCAGAAGGGTAGATCTCCACTCAGAGGGGAGGTGGGGAGGGAACAGCTTGTTTGGACGGTTCCAGGAATCACTGTCAGGTGTAGCACATTTCATACTGGTTAGCCAGTCCTGCTTTGAACACTCCAGAAACCTAGACAGAGGAATGATTCCAAAGAGTGATGTCATCTGGCTCCATTCTGTTTGAGGTGGTTTGGGGATGCGACAATCACCGGGCTAGTTTGGTCCGTTGTAGCATCTGAACTATCCAGTTTAGTCCCTGGAAGGTTCTGGTTTCATTTTCTTTTACAATTTGCAGTAAGCAGATAGAGGTGGTATGGTGTAAAGGCTAAGAGGCTGGTTCTAGTGTTATACTCCCTGAGTTCAAATCCCATCTCTGTCACTTTACTAGCCATGTGAACTTAGGCAAATCACTCAAGCTCCACGTAAAACACTCTCAGTTTCTTCATCTATAAAATGGGGATTCCAAGAGTATTTTATTTTATCAGCTGTTGTATGAATTAAAGGAGCTAATGTATATAAAGCATTAGAGAGTACCTGGAAAGTTGTAGGTACTTAATAAATATTAAATAGTTTTATAGTTGAGAGGAGTTTGAGTTATATCTACCTGGATTAAAATCCTAACTTATCCCTGACTCACTTCACCACCTTGGGCAATCCTCCTCCTTTCTGGAAATCACCCTGCTGGGCTGTTCTCCTACTGCTGTGGTTGCTGTGTAGTGACCGCGTCACAGCTGAATCCCACACTCAAGGTCAACTGGATGGTGGGTTCACTAGTGTGAGGGAGGGGCAGGTGGGCTAGGACACATCTGTTCCCTTAGCTAGAATGGAGCTCTTTTAGCCGCCTCCCAACCCCCTCTCCCCCCCCCCACCCCCAGAACTATTTTATGCAGCAAGGTCAAGTGAGCAGGACTACAAATCAATTTAAACAAAAACGCTGAGGCAGATACCCTTGAACTCCAGTAACTTAAAATAGCCTCATCGTCATCCTTAGCCAAATACCCAGTACCTGAGTTCACTTAGCCTGTCATCGCCAACTAATAAACCATCCTCTTCATGGAAACCGACCAGAATGAAACCTTTGAATCAAAGTGGATGTGAGGCTTGCTTGGATTAATAGAGCTGCATCTCTCTCCCCCTATGTTCCCAGGATTGCTAGAGAAATGACTATCTTATTCATTAACATCAGTGAAGACTAGCCCAGCCATCTTAATCACGACCCTGGCTGCTCTGTGAGTAGCCAAGCATAGCATAGCCTTCTTTGTAGAGTGCCTCAAAGTTCTACCTCAGAAACTGGGGTGGCTTAAAGAAGGTTAGTGGTGAGTGGGTTGGGGAGAGTGGGGAGTATTTATTTGAAAAGAGCAGAAAATTAACACTTAGCATTTATTGTGTACCTAGCACTCTGCTAGGAGCTTTAGATTCAACGATTCATCTCTTCTCCACAATTACCCTGTATGGTGGATGTTTTGATACCAGTTTTTAAAATAATAGCTTTACTGAATATAATTCAAAATAACACATGCTATATTAGAGTTCTCCAGAGAAAAAGAACCAATAGGATATATAGATATAGATAAATAATGTATATGTAAATATATGTATATTTCCAAAAGGTATATTAAAAAAGAGATTTATTATTATTATTATTAGGAATTGGATCCCGTGATTATGGAAGTTAAGCAGTTTCACAATGCACCATTTGTATTCTGGAAGCCCTCAGCCAGTGGTATGGTTCCAGTCTGAGTCCAAAGGCCTGAGAACCTTACCGAGGGTGTAAGTCCATGTTCAAAGGCAGGAGAATGGATGTCTCAGCTCAGTCAGGCAGAGCGAGAATTCGGCCTCCTGCCTTTTTGTGCTCAGGCCCTCAGTGGGCTGCATGATGCCTACTCACATGGGGGAGGGCAATCTGCTTCACTCAGTCCAGTTCAAACGCTCATCTCTCCCAGAGACACCTCACAAATACACCCACAGTGACGTTTCGCCAAATGTCTGGGCATCTTGTGTCTCAGTCAAGCCGACACATAAAATTAACCATCTCACCATCAATTCACTTTCTAAAAGCATACAGGTCAGTGGGTTTAGTATATGTACCGAGTTGTGTATATGTACCATTCTCTAATGTCAGAATATTTCATTACCCTACAAAGAAACCCCACACCCATTAATAGTCACTCTCCGTTGTCCCCTTTCCCCCAGCACCTGGAAACCCCTAATCTACTTTCTAACTATATGGATTTGTCAAATCTAAACATTTTATGTAAATGAAATCATAGGATATGCGTGAGGCCTTTAGTGACTGACTTCTTTTACTCAGTACGATGTTTTCAAAGTTCCTCCATGTTGTAGCACCTAACGGTACTTCATGCCTTTTTATGGCTGAATAATATTCAGCTGTGTGGCTATAACACATCTTATTTATCCAATTCTCAGATGATGCACATTTGGGCAGTTTCTGTGTTTTGCCTATTATGAATAATGCTGTTGCGAACGTTCACGTACCCATTTTTGTGTAGACCTATGTTTTCGATTCTCTTGAAATTGGGAGTAGAGTTGCTGAAAATGGAATTATTTGGCATATGGCAAATCATATGGCAAGTCTTTGAAGAACTGCCACAATGTTTTCCAAAACGGCCGCACCGTTTCTCCTACCAACAAGTTACAAACGTTCCCACTTCCTCTCATCTCTGACAATGCTTGTTATTGCCCACCTTTTTGATTATGGCCATCCTAGTGGATGTGAAATGGTATTTCACGTGGTTTTGATTTGCATTACCCTGATGACTAACGATATTGAGCATCTTTTTATGTGCTTATCAGTCATTCATATGTCTATTTTTGAAGATATACACATTTGATAAATGTAAATTCATATCTTTTGATATCTGATTAAAAATCCAATTTTTAATTGGGTTATTTATCTTTTTATTATTGAATTGCAAGATTTCTTTATTGATCCATAGACAGTTTCCTTATCAGATATATGATTTGCAAATATTTTCTCCTTTTCTCTCTGTAACTTTCTTGATGACCTTTGAAGCACAAAAATTTTTAATTTTGATGAAATCCGATTTATTTTCCTTTTGTCACATATTTTTGGAGCCTTATCTAAGAAATCATTGTCTAATCTAAAGTCATGAAGATTTACTTACACCTATGTCTTCTTCTAAGAGTTTTATAGTTTTAGCTGTTACATTTAGATCTATGATCCATTGAATACTGTCTGTAGTAGGGGTCCAACTTGATTCTTTTCCATGTAGATAGCCTATTGTCCCAGCAGCATTTATTGAAAAGACTATTCTTTTTCCATTTCATGGTCTTGACATCCTCGTTGAAAATCAGTTGGCCATCGATGTGGATTTATTTCCGCAGTCTCAATTCTATGCCATTGATCTATGTGTCTGTCCTCATGCCAGCACCACACTGTCTTGATTAATGTGCTTTTGCAGAAAATTTTGAAATTGGGAAGTCAATATGGAAGTTGTGAGTTTTCCAATTTTACTTTTCAAGATGGTTTTGGCTGTTCTTGGTTCTTCACATTTCTATGTAAATTTTAGAATCAACTCGTCAATATCTGAAGAACAGGTAGTTGAGATTTTGCAGAAATTGCATTGAATATGTAGATCGATTTGGTATTACTAGCTTATCAATATTACATCTTCCATGAACACAGGATGTCTACATCTATTTAGGTCTTTTTAAATTTTTTTCAACAATGTTTTATAGTTTTTTGTGTGTAAGTCTTGCACTTCTTTCATTAAATTTATTCCAAAGATTTTATTCTTTTCAAGTCTATTATAAGTTAAATTGTTTTCCTTATTTCCTTTTTTGCAGTATTGATTGCTAGTGTATAGAAATATAGTTGTGTTTTGTATATTAATCTCCTATGTTAATCCTGCAACATTGTTATTAATCCTATTTTACAGATGAAAAAACAGAGGACCAGATAGAAAGAGTGAATGACCTGAGATTACATGGCTTTTGTCTTCCCAATATCCCTGTCTTTGCAGAATCACTCTTCCCTGCTGCATGGAAATATCGCTCTGACTACATGGTGGGCTCATTCTACCTCCTCTCCCTCACCCCAGGGATAGGCCTCTGCCATCTTTTCCCACCACTGTTGAAACCCTGCTGAGGAATGAAGTCAGTATAGAGAAAATCACAGCTAAGAGTTGGACAGAGAAAGAGATCTCTGTCATCATCAGCGAGCACCTGGATCCAGCCATACCTAAAGTCAGTGCCTCTAGATTTTGCAGAAACATATATATATAAACATATATATATGTTTCTACATATATTTTAGCTTAAGATCATTTGAATTAGATTTCTGTCACACATCACATTCTTTTCGTTAAAAGAATCCTGACACGCAGTGAGTAAAGTGCAGAGTATGGGTTTGAAACCAGGTCTATATGATTGCAAAGTTTCGCTCACTCCACTGTCCCTGCATTACCCCTTTCTGACACTTAGACTAGTTGGGTGGATGTTTGAATGGCTTTTACGGAGAAGTGGAGTTCGCAGTAGGTAAGCAACAGAGGGACCAGAGTTCAAGACCCCTGGGACCTGTAGGGACAAGGAAAGGCTCAAGAAACAAGGCATAAGGACAGCTGGGGTCAAAGGCAAACCCTAACTCTTCTTGCCTATTGGGTTTTGGCCAGTCTCAATCTCTGTAAAGCATAGTTTCCTGGGGTGGGACACCCTTTGCCAGCAGGTTTTTCAGGCCAACTCTAGGCATAATGGCCTTAGAAGAAATCATAAGAATTCCTGAAATGTACCTGCCCATCATCTCATGAAGTTCCCTTGAGAGCTCCGAGAGGCCAGGAGGGAGGGATGATCCTGACCACTGTATAAATCGGGAAACTGAGGCTAGGCAGTGTTCAGTAACTTATTTAGAGATTCTCAGCTCCTGAAAGATTGAGTGTTGCCTAGGTCTCATGTCTTTGTGCCCAATATTATCACAGTAAACCAGGGAAGGCAGCGGTGCCTCCTTGGGATTTGCCTGAGGCCTGAGATTTCCCATAATCCAATTAATAAATTGTCCAAGATGGAGGGCCAGCTCCCAATTAGTTCTCCTTCTTCCCTGGTGCCTCTTGGAGTTTGTGGGTAGCAAGTCCCTGGAAAGGGAAGAGAAGCCCCCTACCTTACACCCTCCCTCCTTGGGAATCAGGGGTCTAGAAATTAGCTGATTCTTGATAAGCCCTAATTATAAATTAGCTCTTATTATCTGTAGCTCCTGAAACTATGCTGGATGAATTAAAACTCTAGGAAAAGGAATATTTCAATTAACCATATGAACTCAGGTAATTGCCTACCGAGGAAAAGCCCTTATGAACGAGTCCTGGAGCAGTTACGAGGACTTCAGAAGGGAAGACGGGGACCATCTCCTGCGTGGTCTGTGTGAGCCGGAAATGAGGGGTGGGCCCTCCGGGAGCTGCTATTTTCCGAAGACACGGTCCTGGAAATGGCAGGACTCGTGACTGTGTCATCACCAGTGCCTTGGTCCTGGAATCAGAGGACCAAGGTTGGAGTCCTCTCAGTCATCTCCTGCTCTGGAGACTCTGTATCTCAGTTTCCCCACCTTAAAATAGGCAGGACAAACGAGATGATAGGTATGAAAGGGTTTTGTCAGCTAGGAAGTGTGGCGCACACACTAGACATTCTGGTTTGGGGGCAGTTAGATACTCTTAAAGGAGAAAAAGAGAGCAGGGAAGAAAAAGATGGAAATTTCTGTCTTAATGGACTTTAGGAGGCAGGAAAGGGTGGTTTTTTAAAACAGCTCCAGCCTCTGTTGACATTCATTCATTCACCCCACAAACGTTCATGGATGCTTACCGTGTGCCAGGTACTGAGCTGGGGGGTGCATAGGGCATAGAGTAGAGAAAATACATTCTAGTGAGAGAAAGACGGGAGAGCAAGTAGGTAGGGAGCTCCTCAAAGACAGGGTCTCCCAGCAGTGGCCCTCTGTGGGGACATATTGAATGAGGAACACCAAAGCCAAAGGTCAGCATGGAGTCATGGACAATTTTCCCAAAATGAGCCCTACTTTCCCTTTCAGTTTATGCCTGCGGTCAGGGGAGCCGCTGACAGTCCTCAGGCTTTCTCTGAGGAATTCTAGGAATCCCTGAGGTAGTTCAAAAACCATGCCGACATTTGCTTGAATCTGATTCCTGAGGTATAGAAGGAGGCTCAAACGCCAGTCCTTTGTTGAGGTCACTCCTCGTAGTAAACACACAAGTGACTTACTCTACTGAGTCCTTACTCTCCTGACCACTTTCCTTGGGAGGGCGAATCAGAAGAGCAACAGGTTTGAAATTTAGAATTAGGTTAAAGAAGATTCAGCTTTATTATTCCGAAGTATAGGCAATGACACAGAAAATCCTACCATATGGCCGGGCCTGCAGGAGTGAGTGACTGGAAGAAAGCAGGTGAGAACATCGCCAGTTAGCAGGCAGATGCCCCTAAAATCCTGGAAATTGGTGATAAGTTGCCCCATATACCCTTCCTTGCAGCTCATGGTAAAAGATGCCCCTACGCATCTCATCCACAAAACCCTGTTCCTTGAAAATGCTAATTCCTTCTCTAATGTTGGAATCCCCTTTACGGCTTAGCAGTTTACAAGCTATGCTTGAATTCTACCAGCAATGGGGCACTCGCTACCTTGAAAAGAAGTCTGGTCTATTGCCAGATGATTGTAATCATCATGAAGTTCCTCTTGGTGATGGACTGAAATCTGACCCTCGCTACATCTGTGAGTCAGACATTAGGACCAGGATGGTTGCTGGATGAAGGTATGAAGGTCCTCCCTACCCAGTGAAGGAAACTCCCTTCCTCTTATTCACTGATGCAGCCAAACATTTAATTATAAAAGCCTCTCCAAGGCAATAGATGTTAAAAATTAAGATGAATACACTCATTTTGGCCAATAGCACAAACTGCTATTACTCTGAAAGTCCCAATTCATTACTGTATATTGTAACGGAACATTAAACTCGCATAACGACCTCAAGACCGGTCTCGCATGCACAATCAGCATGCTCTGCCCAGACTCTTTTATACCCAGAAAAGAAAGAAAAAAAAAAAAACCCAGATGCCCTGGGAAAATTGCCTTTCTAGCGGAAACATTGACAGACCTTTAATTACCATAGCTCGGCCACGCAGCCTGATGCCACAACTCAATTCCCAGGCCCAGCCAAATAACGCTGGGGATGGAGAAGGATGCAGTGGGAAACATGGGGGCTCCAGGCTCTCCAGGTCTCTCAACCCGCCTGAATGCCCTCCTGCTGCTGTGCCTCTCCCTCTGCTTGGGGGTACCTCAGTCTCCCCAACCCAGGGTGCCTGAGATAGTTGCCAAAAAGTAAGGCAGTCTCCCGGGGACCATTCTCTATGGACCCCGCCCCCACTCCTCCACCCCCAGGAACACCCAGGTATTATAGAGATAAAGAGCGACTCTCAAGTGGACCCTATTGTCCCCTGCTTGAAATCCGTCAATGGCTATCGATGCCCTTGGGGAAAAATCTCAAGTCCTGACAGAGACCTATAGACTCTGTGTGGTTGGGTCGCAGCCTCCTCCCTGCCTCACACGTCCCTTCCGGTCCCCCTGGACCATCTTCTGTCTCTAACTCCTTCCTTACTCAGGGCCCTCGCACATGCTGTTCACTCAACACCCTTCCTCTCACTCCTGGGCCTGCAAATTCTCCTCCTTTGTCAGGTCTCAGCTTGGAAGTTTCCCTAGAGATGGGGACCCTCCTGTGGGTTCCTGTCCTTTTTCCACTTGACACTTAGCACAATTGCTCATTATCTATTTGCTTGTTCCTTGTCCGTTTCCTTTGCCATCCCATCTGAATACCTCCCTCTGTAGCCCCAGCATCTGGCACGATGCTGGTCCAGAGACAAGCAATAAAGACGTGTTGAATGAATTAATGAGCACACTTCACATATTCTAGATGGTTCTCAGGGTTCTTGAAACCCAAATGTGGCCCTACCTGAATTCGGCTTTCTAATTCTGGCCCAGGTTTCACATATATCCACAGGCTTTTGGAAGAAGCCAGGGTAGGGATCCAGCCTGCAATGACCCCCATGTTTCAGATGAGGATGTAGAGCTGCTGAGAGCAGAAGTACATTAGTCAGGGTTCTCCAGAGAAACAGAATCAATCGGATGTATGGGTGCGTGCGTGCGTGCGTGTGTGTGTGTGTGTGGAACAGAATCAATCGGATGTATGGGTGCGTGTGTGTGTGTGTGTGGGGGGAGAGAGAGAGAGAGAGAGAGAGAGAGAGAGAGAGAGATAGAGAGAGAGAGAACTTTAAAGAATTGTGGAGGCTGGGAGTCCAAAATTGGTAGGGTAGGTTGGCAGCCTGAAAACTCAGGGCTGAGATAATGTTGCAGTTCAAGTCTGAAGAGAGTCTGCAGGCAGAATTACCTCTTTTTTTTAGAGAGATCAGTCTTTTCTTATTGTAATTGTCAACTGATTGAATGAGGCCCACCCACATTATGGAGGGTAATTTGCTTTACTCAAAATCTGCTGATTCCAATGTTCATCTCATCTAAAAACACCTTCCCAGAAATGTCTAATGTTGGATCACATCAGTAGTTATGTGGCCAAGCCAAGTTGACACATAAAATGAACCATCACAGGAGGTAACGTACCTGAATTCCCCCAGGGGAGTGAGGACACAGTCATGAGTGGAGAGTCCAGGTCAGGTGGGCCTGTGGGACCATGGTTCAGGCAAGGTTCATGTTCTATCTCAGCTGGTCCTCTGGAAGAATTGAAGAGGTATTTACTGAAGGTGGGGCCTGGTCTCTTTCACTCCTGAGCACCCTGTTCCCTGAGGCCAATCCACTTCTGGAAATTGAGAGCTGAATGATATGCAAAGAAATACACAGGGCCTTAGTCCTTCCTCTGCTCTCAGTAAAGGCAGGGAGATGATAATAGCCAGACACTCACCAAGCTTTCAGGCCACGCCCCATTCTGTGGACTTCACCGGGATTTAACTCATTTAACTCAACAACAATCAGATGGGCAGCTGTTATGATTTACGTCTTAAAGCAGGGAAAACTGAGGTCCTGAGAGGTTGAATGACTTACCCAAAGTCATACCACCAGCAAGCATCAGTGCTGGGACTTGAACGCAGACACTCGGGTTCCAGAACCTGGGCTGGGATCCACCATGCTTTATGCCACACCACCCTTCTACCAAGGGAGGCCCTTTGCAGAGATGAGGCAAAGCCTAGTAACATTGAGTCTCATCTCTGCCACTTAGTAGCCATGTGACCCTGAGAAAACACCCCTTCTTTATGCCCCAGTGTACCACTAGAATGTGGAATAATAATTCCTACTTCTTAGAGTTGTTATGAGGATTCAGAGTGAACTTGGATGTAGAAAGCACTTAAAATGGTTCCTGGCAATACACAGTTTTCAATAAACAGTGGCTATTAATAATCATAGCAGAAATATTGATGGGCCTAAAGGCCCTTTGTAACCCCTACAGTGCTGTCTGGACATTACCATAGAATCATTCAAGTTTGGATTGAAATTAGGGTGACCAGCTCGCCGGTTTGCCTGAGACTGTCCTGATTTTAGCCCTGAAAGTCTTATGTCCTGGAAAACCCCTTGCTCCAAGCAAATTGGTTCAGCTGATCACACTGCAGGCCCTGCTCCTTTTCTGTATGAATGGGCTTGTCACTTTACCTCTCAGAACCTCATTTTCCTCACCTGTAAAATGGGGATAATGTTATAAATCAGTGGCCCCTGAACCAGTAGCATCAGTATTGCCTGGGAACTTGCTAGAAATGCAAATTCTGAGGTCCTACTGAATCAGAAACTCAAGTGGTGTTTTACAAACCCTATTGGTGAATCTTGATGCCTGCTAAAGTGTGAAAGCCACTGATATAAAGGATCTCACGGGGTATAAGTGGTCATATCAGACCAGGTAAACACCCAGCATGCCATGAGCACTCAGTGGTCAGTGGCCATTGCTGTCATCAATACAAGGGAGGTGGTGGAATCAGTACTGGGGGAGCGAATGTGGGGTGAGTAGAAGGATCCTCAAACTCCAACACTTCTTTTCATCCTGGAGCCTGACATGTGTTTGGGTTTTGCTGTCTGAAAGCTGGGTTAACTTCTGGACTTCAGAAAGCTCAGTTCTCTCATTCCCATTTGGAGATGACATGCTAAGGCTTCAAGTCAATGCCTCCTAGTTGAGGGTGATGGGCGTTTGTGGGTCTGTGGTCGTTTGGGTGGTGTTCCTTCTGGGCCCTGTTTTGACTGCGTGGATTAAGGTAGGTATAATGATAACAATGACAACTATCATTTATTGAACCCGTACCGTGGACCATGCATTATACAGTCATTAAGGGGCCTGAGTCTGCCTCTGTCCCCCACAAAATGCTCCTGCCCAGCACAGCGCCCCGCATCCAATTCGTACTTAATACATATTTGTTACCTAAATGATTGAATGTTCTGAGTGCATACTATACATCATCTTATTTAATTCTTTTGATACCTTCATGAATTAGGTACAACTACCCTCTTTGTTTTGTAGATGAGGAAACTGAGCCCAGAAACTTAGATGATTTGCCTATAGCCCCCCAACTGTGAGAAGCTGATCTGAGATTCAGAGCTTCATTTTCCTCTGTGCAATGCCAGCTTTAATGGAGAAGATGCAGTGATGTGCTGGGCTCAGTCCAAATACCACCTTCTCTAAGAAGCCCTCCTTGACTCCCACCCCCTTCCCTCCTACCTCAGTCACACACGGCCCCCTCTTTGGATTTCCCAAGGCTCACATTGCCTTGCTGTTGGTTATGCATGTGTCCATCGTAACCTCTCCAAAAGTGGTCTGTTTATCTCCTTGGTAAAAGTTTGGTGAATGAATGAATGAATGAGCCTGGAGACTGGGAATGAGCCAGGGTTCTGGTCAGGAGGAACAGAAAGTGAGTGTGCACTACCTAACTCAGCTAAAGAGAAAGTGAATTGAAATCTGACAAATAAACCCTCTGGTTTCCACAGGGGAGCATCATGAGGCATTGAGCTTCTACGCTCACCTCGGGATGTTTTCAAAAATCACAACATGCCCAAAGTGCCTGGATATGCTTTTGGACTTGGCTCTTCTAGAAGATATCAGAGCTGAGAACAAAACTGGCTTCCTCAGGTAAAACTGTATTTGCTTGTGTTCCCGGTAATATATTGCTTCACCCATGACTTTTTAAAACAATTAAAACAAAATTAAAAGGCCCAGCTGCAAGGGAAAAGATGATTGGGACAAATAAATTTGATTTAGTATTTGTTTCTAAGTAATTGGGGGAGTGTTAACATTATCCAGAGCACACTGAATACAGATTCCTCTTCTTACCCAAGATTTTAGGGAGCAGAATGGTTGAACAGCTTCTACCAGTTCTTAACTGATTTAAAGGATTTCCAATTTGTAAACAAATATATTTAGAAAAAGATCTCTGGTGAGAAAACTAAGTCAAATTCCTTTAGTCAAGGAAACTCTTGTCAGACATAATTTTCCTTGAATTTCCAAAACCAGACTCTTAACCTAGACTAAAAAGTCAGAGAGGCTATAAAAAAATGCAAATATTAATTTTGAGAAATCCCCATCTCATCATCCTCAGGAAAGTTAAATTTGCCAGAATCACTTTCTTCATTGTGTCACAGCTGTTATTTTGCCTCCATTTTTTATCTCTCTTTCTAGATGGTTAGCCCCTTGAGCAGAGTCCATTAAAAAATTTCTCCTTTATTCTTTATATTCCCAGCAGCAGCAGCAGCAGCAGCAGCAGCAAAATAATGGCATCTTGATGAGCATAGTGGTTGTAAGGGTTAAACGAGACCTCTACATCACATCCCTCGCTGTTTGCCCGGCAAATGCTGACAAGCTTATATTACTTTGGTGATGGGAACAGTTAGGGTGACCAACCATTTCCATTTGTTCGGGACCAAGGGGATTCCTAGGATGAACAGCCCTGGATAAACCAGAACAAGCTGGTCACCCTAGGGATGGCGGTGATTCTTGAGTGTGGATGACTTGTCAGGAATGGAGCTGAAAAATTTTATGTGGATTATCTCATTTAAACCTCACAACAGCCCGGTGAGCTAGTTGTAATTATTCTCATTTTACAGAGTCATAAATTCAAGCTTTAGGTCATATCCCATCAGCTGCTAGCTCCTCCCTCAAAGAAATTACTTATTTGTTGTTTTATTGCACTGTGGTAAATTGAACACCTCTCACCCCAACCCAGTTCTTCACTCTTCCCTGTATCCACACCATTGCATGTGACTTAGGCTTGGTCATGTGACTTTGGGTTGATCATGTGACTTGCTTTGGCCAGTGGTATGTGGACAAAAGTGATAGTGTACCAGAGGCAATCCCAGGCCTTCCTCATGTGTTTCTGCTTACACTCTTGAGTCTCTGCTGTGGCCCAGCCAACCCACTGGTCCAAGGAGCCTGAGAGACATGTGGAGCAGAGCTACTCAGCCGAGTCACAGACCTGCAGTGAGAAGAGACGGCTAGCCAATCCCAGTCTAGATCAGACAAACCCCAGCTGACCAGCAGATGGATAAGTGATAATAAAAACTGTTTTTAAGCTCCTGAGTTTTGAGAAGGTTTGTTACGCAGCAATAGCTTATATATCCACCAATTTGCCCTAATGGTTTAGCTGAGTAGACTTTACTGCTGAAGTCCTTTGATAAGCTGAGGTCTTGTGTTAAGTCTGGCTAAGTGTTCCTGATTGTTGGATTCCCCAATAGCATGGTTGCTATTCCTTGCAGGGTAGTTCTGAAGGGTAAGAAGAAAGGAAGAGGAAGGAAAATGCTTACTGCGTCCCCAGTGCAATGCTCAGTGCTTCCAGATGCTCTCCCGTTTGGGTTAAGTTACATGGAATCCGATGACCCTGAAGCCATCTCAGGCCTCTCTCTCCCTGGGAACAAGGACCTCAGACCTATGAGGCAATTCTAGGGGAGATAGAGTTACCAGTGGGGGCACACTTTGGTGACCTTGTCCAGGCTTCGTTTTCCATACACACCAAGGGGTACAGTGGAAAGGACCAGACAACGGTGAGAAGCAGGAGACCTGGGATCCAGGCCCTGCCCTTGCTGCTGGCCTTGGGCAAGTCCTTCCCTCTCTGATCCTCTGCCTCCTCATTGGCTAATGAGTATTTGGGACTGGTTGTGAGCTCTGCCAGGTGGCACAGAGCAGCTGTGTGTGACGTGGTTTTGCACAAAGGTTTTGGGGTCAGAACCAGGTTTGTATCCTGCTGTCGACCTTGTGAGATCTGTGACCTTGGGCAAGCTGCTTCACTTCCCTGACCTCAGTTCCGCCTCTCAAAGAGAGTCATTGTGAAACATGGTTGCAATAAAGTATGAATGGGCCTGGCACGGGGAGGCCCTCAATCAGTGGTGTTTATGATTACTAATATGGTATAACTAGTTAGTCTCCTGGAATCAGTCATCTCAAAATAGCAATCAATTACTCTCAACAGAGTATTTTTCTTCTTCAGCATCATTTCAAGCCTTCGGTCTTTAATTTTACAGTTGCATTTACAAAAGAGGTATTTACAGTGCAGATGGGGGGACAGGACGGGCTGCCTCCTTGAAATGATTTCACAAATTCCCTCTGCTTCCTGTTAAGATATTAGCGCCCGGTAATTGTCGCTCTATATAAATGTGGAGCCTTGGCTGTGAAGGCGCACCCTGTAGTAATTGTGAGTTGTCTTGACGCTAATTACATAGGGGAGCCTGTTTAATTGCCAGTTAAATTGACTGTGTGTGTTTTCTCTAATCTGTGTTTCCGGGCAAGTTGGATGACATCAGCTCCTCGTTGGACTAAGCTTGAACTGGGAAGACCCAAAGAGGAGAAAGTAAAGCCAATGACAACAGGACTGTGTATGGTTCAAAGCGTGATCATCATGAGATGCAGCCTTGGGTCTCCTGGAAGTTGAGGAAGGGAGGATGTCCTGGATGAAACTTGCGGGTTGCACGGGGCAGGAATAATAGCTTCAGCCTGTCCTTAAGACCATGCTCAGTTGAGCCCCACTTGACAGCACCCAGCTCTCCCACAGCATTCCTGTACTGGCTGCTCCTGCAAGTCCCCCTCCAGACTTCTACTGATGCCGGTCCTTCTGTCTGCAGTGCGGGTTCCATTCCTTCCTCTCCCGTCCATTTAACTTCACACTTCTAGTGTTGTTTAGTGCCCGGCTACAGTGCCTTCTTTTCCAGGAAGCCTGTCTTGATTGCCCAGTTGGAAGAAGGGGTCTCCTCCAGCCCAAACTCTAATACTTCTCTGTAGTTTCTTGAGTCCATGTTCACTTTCCCCTTGTATTTGAGCTGAGAACCAGACAATGAGCTTCCTGAAGACAGTTCACGCCTCCTGCGGAGTTGGTGCTTAGTAAGAGGTTGTGGGGGTAGGGGAGAGACGGTGAGAGAGGGGGAGGGGAGGAGGAGGCAAAATAAGGAAGGAAAATTGAGGGATAAGAATAGCAACTAACACTGCTTGAGTGTTATTGAGTGTGTGCGTGCGTGTGTGGCGTGCACGCACACCAAGCATCATTCGAAGTACTTCCTCCTTGTTATTTCATTTAATCAGTCCCACAGTCTTGAGGTGAGTTCCGTTATCATCCCCATTTCACAGATGAAAAAACTGAAGACTTTGAGAAGCTAGGTAACTTGTTAACACAGTCTTAAGTGGTAGGTCCAAGACGCTACGCTTTCATCCACTGAAGGAAGGGAGAAGGAGAAGGTGGGAGGAAGGAGTGAGGGAGGGAGAGAGAGAGGGAGAGAGCTGAATTCCATAGCATGAGTTCTCCTGATGTTTAAAAACCTCTCCAGCCTTCCACATGCGCTTTCTCCTTAGCTCAAAAGCTAAATTAGAGTGGATTGCACTCTCCTCACTTTAGTAATTTAGATAAAAGTAAAATTTTGTCTGAGAGCAGAAGCAATTAAAGCACGGGTTTTGTGATTAACTTGATTAACACTGTTTCGCTCTAAAAATGATCCCCCCCTCCCTTTGCTGGCATACTGTAATCAGAGACACCATCTTTCAACTGTGCTACAGCTGCTCTTTCTCCCCCCACTCCCCAAAAAAGGATTTTGACATAAATACTTATTAGGGAGGACTCTAGTCTCTGGCTGGAACGGTTGAGCAAAGAAGAGGAAAATGTCTCTCCCCGCATTAGCATCTGCGGCCAGTTAAAAGGCTGTCGCCCACTCCCCCAGTTACTGACAAAGGTCCCAATTATGCAGCAATGAAATATATATCCATGATACAGGAGGGCTTATACATTTTTAATTTTTTTTTCAAAGAGAAAACGTTCAGAGAAAACTCTAATTAGAGATTCTGTTTCTTTAAGAGGAAAATGATATGTGGTTTCTAAAAAGATTATTTGGGGTTATCGCTGGGCAATTGTGACTCTTTCCAACCCCGGGATTCTGCTTCTGAGCAAGAGCCTGAAGCTGACTGGGCAGTTGTGGAAATGCTGAGGTCTTCTGCCTGTGGAGCTTTGAGATTTAGATCCTAGATAAGTTTGGGGTTTGAGCTGGCACCCTGCTGTCTCCTCCCCTGGGACACTCCTCTGGGCTCCTGTTCTCTCTGAGTCTGAAACCAGCTTCCTACCTCCTTCACTTCCTGATCATTAGCTGCTACTTCTGGAACCCACACTGCTAGCCAGGTGAGCCACAGAATCCTCTTGTTTAATCAAACCTGCCAGCCTAGAGGTAGGAGTTACCACTACTGCCACTGTGGCAGATAAAGCAATGAGCTCTGGGGGGGTCAGGTCACTTACCCGAGGTTACACAGCTGCTCAGTGGTGGAGCTGGATGTGAAACCACATACACTGGCTCCAGAGCCTCTGCTTGCTCTCTCTTGCCTCAAAGATGCCTAGAGAATCACAGTGTTGTTACAGCTAGAGGGATGTGGAGGAGGGTGACCACCCTACTCAGTAGTGAGAAAAACTGAGGCTGCAGGAAAGAAAGAGACTTGTCTGAGTTCACAGAGCCTCCAGTCTGGAGTTGACTGGGCAGCCTGGTTCCTGGGCCCCTCCACTCACTCTGGGGTCAGGCAAGCTCTGTCCAGTCTTCCTCTGTACTGAAATTTCTCCCCCTAAAATTCTTATGTTGAAGCTCTAGCCCCCAATGTGACTTATGTGGAGGTAGGGCCCGTAGGTGTCCTTATAGGAAAAGGAAGAGACTCCAGAATAGCACACATACAGAGAAGAGGCCATGTGAGGACACAGCAGCAAGGCCATCTACAATCCAGGAGGCAAGGCCTCCCCAGAAGCTGACTAGCAAGTCGATCTTGGACTTCCACCCTCCATAACTGCGGGAGAATAAGTTGCTGTTGTTCAAGCCCCGAGTCAGTGACATTCTATATGGCAGCCCGAGCTGAGTCACGGCCTCTAAGACTTGCCTGCTTTAATGCCAGGTGCTCAACACAGGCCAGAGCAAGCAAAGGAGGGGGCACCTTTTTCTGGGATCCACAAGCTTTTCCTAGAGATGGGTTTGCTATGGCAGGCTTCTGGGTCATCTCTAGAACCTTTCCAGGATCCTCTGATACTGCCGAGCGTCCCAAACACTACAGTTTCCCTCTTTCAATGTCTCTGCAGTTTACCCAGAGCTTCTCACTGAAATCGGGCTCTTGCGAGTTTCATGTCACAGATCGGCTCGGCTTTCTCTGTTGTTCTCCTTTATTGCCTACTTACCTTCCACACAGGCAATCAAATCTGAAAATCTAGAGCCTTCTCTCTCTACTTTGTCACCCCCGTGCACCGTGGTGGAATCCTCCCTGGGAAGGCCAAGCAGAAGCGATGTCGTGATGTATCCCTGAGAGGAGCTCTGGGGCTACACTGGGTTCAAATCTCACCTCAGACCCCTCGTCAGCTGGGTGACCCTGAGCAGGTTTCCTTCCTCCTCTGGGCCTCAGTGTCCCCATCTGTAAAATGAGGATGATAATGATCGTATAGACTTCATGGGACTGAGGCTAAATCAGGTTATTTGCTGAAGGCATAGAGACTAAAGCAGAGTGCAGTGTGCACACTGGCATGGTCATCATCACCACGTGCACGTGCAGGTCGAGCCGTATGAAATGATCCTTGTGTAGGTTGAAGGACCTGGTCATATCTCAGCAGTTTCATATGTGCAGACCTCATATCTACTGAACACTCAATAGGTAATAGATACTGCACCTCACAGGCACTGTCGGGTAAGTGCATATGGATGGGGATGCCAGGAAAGGGCCGGACCCACAGTTCGCAGAGAGCAGAGCAGGGATTCAAACCCAGGTGTCCCGGTTCTCAGCCTGCTGGACATGCAGATGGTCATCTGGCAGTCTTAGCCACATCTCTGAGCCCCAAGCCCAGCTCTCTCTGCTCTGCACCTTTCTCCTTATGCTGGAGGGAGACAGCCTGCGGGCGGAGAAACAGAGGGTGGCAAAATTCAACTTCTTCCTCTACATCCCGCAATCCTGGAGGGGCCCACAGGGGTCCACCTCCACTACAAGGGCCCACTGGCCTCATTGGCCCCCTCCCATCCAACCCTCAGCTGCCTCCTGATTTTCCATCCTGTGCCACCAGCACCTTCCTGCCTTTCCTGGGGCGGGCTCAGGCCTGGCACCACTCCAGAACGGCTTAATCAGAATAAATCCTGAGAAAGCACATGTATTATTTATTCCAGCAAAGGTTAAATAATTTGATGAATTTCTTAGGACGCTGCCAGAATGCTGATAGCCTCTTGGAAAAACAGACACACACAAATACAAACAAAAAAACCCAACAAATTTCCCTCTCAATACACACGCGCACACACACACACACACACACACACACACGCACACATATACACACATACACACACACACACACACACACATATCTGTTAGTCTACTATCTCTTGCCCCATGCTGCCATTTGCCCCATGTTGGCTCATACAGGAGGCCAACTGTGCAGCCTTCAGTGACACCGGCACTGGGGCCCAGGAGGAGACATAGATTTTCCTCCTTGCTGACTAGATATGACAGCTCCACCCCCTGGCCTCTCAGGCATGATACATTAGCTGGAGCTGACTATGTCTTTGATTTTGCAAATGCCCACAGAAAGCCTCTTGATTTATAGGCCCAAATGATGACCTTTCCTGAAACAGATTTGTTGATGGAGCTCCTTGCACTTGGGGCTCTGGGGTTGTTGGGATCAAGGAAGGGGCTGTCAGGGTGACCGGAGGTCATGGAGGGAAGTCCCTGCCTGGGGACTATGGGTGACTGGGCCCTTCTTGCCCATGGCTGCCGTGGCAGATCGGCTCACCCAAGCAAAGTGGAGAGGTCAGAAATAGAGGCAATCGGAGCAGGTAATGGACGTCCTCGTTTTCCTCTTCCCCTCTTCCTAGTCTTCCTCCTTCTCACCATCACAGCGGCTGCCATTCATCAAGCACTTACACGGGCCAAGCGCGGGGCTGAGTGTCTCATGTACATCGTGCCTTGAAATCCTCCCAACAGCCCCAGTGAGAGCTGAGCACTTGCATTTAAATCTCCATTTCAGAGATAAATAGTCCCAGAGAGGTTCAGTGAGTTGCCAAAGGGCACAGAACCATTGGGCAGAGCCAGCCTGCGCACCGCCTCTCTGGGCACTGGGCCCGCATTCTTTCTGCTCTGCCATGTAGGCGGCAGCGGGAGAGAGCTTGGGCTCTGAAGGCAGATGACCCAGTGGCAAAGCTAGTTCTGCGTGTGCACCTGTGTGACACTGTGAAAGTTTCCCAACACCCAGTGCCTGTAAAATGATGATCAGAGTCCCTGCCTCCTAGGGTTGGGTGAGGATCGCACGGGTTCATATCATGAATGATGCTCAGAGCAGTGCCTGGCACAGGCCGAGGGCGGCAGCAACGTTTACCCTTGTTGTTCTCCCTGCACTGCTTCTAACCGGCAGCCACACCCACAAACTTGGATAAGGCGCCCCACTTGACAAATGCTTCTTTGTCACATTGATTCATTCAAACTTTAATCCTTAAACAACCCGTTTTATAGACAAGGAAAGGGAAGTTGACCCAGAGAGGTCTGGTGGAGGTTCTACCTACTTCAGAGCCTCCCTCAGGGAAGCAGCAGAAGTGCAGGTGAAGGGCGCAGCCCTTGGGTGACTCACTACTCTGGCCAATTTGTGGCAGGACCAGGGGCTTGAAGCTTTAGCTCTCGGAGCTTTAAGTTCTCGTCCTCAGTGAAAATATGGGGAAAATATGACCTGTGTTGCAGGGCTATTCCTTCCATGGACTTGGCGCTAGGCTAAACAGGCATTTTCAGACTTGATCTTGTGCACGTGGAGTGTCCCACTGTGCCTGGCATATGCTACTCAGCAAGCGGCGGCTGCTACTATACCCTACACCCCGTCCCTCCCAAGTGCCTGTTGCCCTAAACAGCTGCTCCCTCCCTCTGCCTACTTGTTTTTTTGAGCCCTGTCTTTCACTTAACCTCCTCATCCATTCCCTTCCCCACTCCCCCAACATAAAAGTTGTTCTAATTTTCTGCTCTAGTGGTGGCCCTTCTATTTATTCAGCCTTTTATACATGACCCTGGAGACTATTCTTGGGTTTAGAGCCTGCTGTCCTCAGGGACACTGCCTTGTGTTCCTTTGTGTAGTGCTCTGTTCCCTGGCAAAGAGGGGATGTGTCTTCCTTTGGTTTGCCGGAGTTGGGTTGGGGTGGAGGTCAACAGAGACATTCCAAAAGCCTGGCCAGCTGCTGAGGACAGAGGGTAGAGGCTTTGTAAGCCTCCCCCAGACTCGGAACTCCTTGAAAGCAGGCAAGGAGTCCTGTTCACCTCTGTGTCTCCAGCATCCCTCACTGGGCCTGGCACACTGTACGAGTGTAAAAACTGTTTGTGGAGCCCCAAGCTAAGCTTGGTTCCAGGATCTCAGCAGGATTCCCACAGCTGTTAATTTTCCCAAACATCCTGCCCCAAATATAGGGGCCTGAGATTTATAGAATTGAAAGCATACATCGGAGTTATTTCAGGGTGTGGTTGTTGTATATATTTGTTAGTCACGAATACTTCTAAGAGCTGCCACATGGGACAAGATTGAATATTAATTTGTTGATCATGTGATCAGGGCTACAGCTCACTGAGAAGCCACCTGTGGAGGCCTGTTCTCCATGATTTCGATCATCCATGAAAGTTGAGAAGAAATGATAGAAAAGTTACAAAGGTGGATATGGAACAGTCATCAGAACAGCATTGATCCATGGGCATTGTCCCTAACAATGGATGAATAACATGTATACCCAGCCTTCCATCCATCCATCCATCCATATATGGATGATGGGTCAGCCACAGTCCCTGCTTGCCACAATGCCTTAATGTCTCAATACTTCGAAAAGATTACAAGACCCTTGTGTTAGTCAGCTTAGGCTGCCATAGCACACCATGGACCCAGTGGCTTAAACAATATAAACTTACTTCTCACAGTTTAGGAGGCCAGAAGTCTGAGATCAGGATGCCAGCACGGTTGAATTCTGGTTCTCTCTTCCTGGCTTGCAGATGTCACCTTCCCACTGTTTGCTCACATGGCCTTTCCTAGACACATGTGTGTGGAGAAAGAGATCTTTCTCTTCCTCTTCTTAGAAGTCCACCAATCCTATCGGGTCAGGACCTTACCCTTATGACCTCATTTAACCTTGTCTCCTAATTACCCGATCTCCAGATATAGTCACATTGAGGGATAGGGCTTTAATATATGAATTTTGGAAGAACACAGTTTAATCCATAGCAATCCTCAAGGACAAGAGCATCTTTTTAGGTTTTCTCTTCTCATGCTCTTAGCTTTGTAGGATACAAATGAAAAATATCTGTTAGTCTACTATTTGGCCTCGACCAATCCTATCCCAAATACTCATAACTGGGAGTAAAAAAATGCAGGGGGAAATATTTGGAATTAGGAAGATATGGATTTGATTTCGGGATCTGTCTCAGTTGGGACAGCATTTCCTTTTCAAAAACCTTAGTTTCTCTAGCCGTAAAATGTGGATAATCACAATACATACTTCTGAAGATGAGATCCTCCATGTCAAGGGCATGGCACAGTTTCTGGAACAGAGTAGGTATTTAACAAACAGTAAAGTCGAGTATTATTAGGAAGACCCAGGCCCAGGAAAGAGCATTTTGAAAAGAGGAGGGGCATTAAGTATAGTGATGAAGGGAGGGGGCTCTAGAGCCAGACTCCCAAAGTTTAAATCCTAGTCTTATTTCTTCCTACTTGAATGAGTTGGGGCCTGTGCCTCAGTTTCCTCACCCAGAAAAATGGAGCCAATAACAACAGCTATCTCATTGCTATGGAGCCAATAACAACAGAAATTGCTATGAATTAATATTTATCAAGTTCTTAGAATGAAGTAAAAATAAAAAATATTGGTTATGATTATTTAGAACCAATAAATTATAATCTTTGGGGGAGGGACAATATTGCAACACCTTAGATGCACTTTGTTAATTTACAATCATTTTTATCAAGTTATACCACTTGCTGGTCATTCCCTGAGGTCTAGGGCTATATCTCCATGTCGTCCCTCCCTCCACACCTTACCCTGGGAGACTGTTCAGGGCTGGAGCACAGGCCCCGGGGCAGATCCCCTACGTGCCCTGGATCCCACTAGTCAGCAGGGCCCGGCCCCAGTGGGAAGATATGATTGGAGAGACGGCATGCTGTTCCCCCTTTTTAATTACTGCTTCCTTAATTGAGTCACAAGTGGTGTTTGTGTTGTCATCAAACCCATGAGGACCTTGTTGTTTACATGAATGACTCTCAGTGGAGTGACAGCTCCAAATGTGCGACGTTCTGTTTGTACCAATTTTAACAAAGTGGCGGTCGTTGGCTACAGATTTCCTTCTTAACACATGGCCTGGGAGCTACTAAAAGGAGCTGGTCTTTTCTTTGCAAAGAATAGTATGAAACATAGAATGGAACCCTAGTGTCACAGGACCTTGGAGCTATGGGATGTTGGAGCCATGGAACCTTAGGGTCTTTGAGCCACAAAGGGTCTCCCATCTGTTGCTCTGATACTCCTAGAGATGGTGAACTTTGTACCTCGTGGGGCAGCCCATTCCCTGCTCAGATCACTGGCTGTTGGAAAGACCTTCTTTACTCATTAAGCTCCAATCTGCATTTCACTGATGCTGAGTCCTCTGGAATTGCCACATCTGGAGAGGCAGCTGGAATGGGAGACAGTTGGAGGGACCAGGATATGTTGAAACTCACACTGTCTTTTCTCTGTCAAGTTAAGTTAGTAGCTATACATTGAGACTTACTATGGGCCTGGGCTTGTGCTGGTAGCTGCAGAGAGGACAAAAGGAGGTTCTAATAGTGCTTTGTCCTTGATAAATTTTCACTAAAGCTAGCAAGGGCTACACACGCAGAACAGCGGGGGTGGTACTTGAGAGAATTAAGAGGAGGTCTGGTGGTATATATTCTACCTGCAACCAGGAAAGGAAGACAGAGGAGGCTTCCTGGAGGAGGAGAAGTCATGTGAACTAGGCCCTGAAGGATCAGCACAGTGAGGAAGAATGGGAGGAGGAGGAGCAAAAAGACTGGGCAATATCTCCTGCCCTCGTTGGGTCAAATGCAGCCACAGCTCAGTCACTCTCTCCTCATACACCCCCTAAGACCTTGGCCAGGTAGCAGCCCAGGAGGAGGCTGTATCTGTGAGCTTCCTACTTACTTATTTATTTATTTTTTGGGTTTATGAAAAGATAATTCAGGAGACATTATTTCAATCAGACCCCTACGCAGTTTAGGAATGCTAATGCTTCCTCTATTAAAAAGGTGTGGAATAATTAGGATGCTGATGAAGACTGGGGGCAAACTCTGGAGAGATCCATTACCCAGTGCTCGATGCTTTTCCCATCCCCTCTGTATCCCCGAGTGACAAATTAACACGTAACAGAACAACGACTGCTAACACTTAGGACACATTTAGTTCCTATTGGAAGCTAGGTTTTTAGAAAATGCCGTTCGTGGCTCAACCTAGAAATAATCCGGAGTTACAGAAAAGAGCCAGAAGAGGATGAGTGGAGTGTAGACCAGGAACAAGGGAAGCAGAAGGCAATAAGACCATGCAACCAGCACTGGATTTGGGGAAGAGTCCTGGGTTTTAATTCTGTGGACTCGCAGTGTGACCTGGGGATACCACAATCTACTATTTGGGGACAGTGAAAGGGTGAGCCTCACTGGAGGGAAGAAACAAGAGAAGACTTCAAAAAACATGAAAATAATAGTAATTAGCATTCACTGGACACTTCTTATGAGCCAGGTACTATTCAAAGGGTTTACTTATACAAATTCATTTAACCCTCATAATGATGCCCAGGAGGTAGTTACTATTATTGTCCCCTTTAAAGATGAAGAAATCAAGGCACAAATAGCATAAGTGACCTGACGGATAGCAGAACAGAAACTGGAATTTGACATAACCGTGGATGGCATTTGATGGGATTGTAGCCAGAACTGTGAAGGCACAAGGATAATTCAGGGAGTACCCAGGGCAGGGAGTGCGGCCTCAGCTTTTGAAGGACTTTAAAAAATGGGTGTTACTGGTGAATGAATCCACTAAAAAGATGTTGAAGTCCTGATCCCCAATACCTGTGAATGTGACTTTATTTGGTAATAGGGTCTTTGAAGATGATTGAATTAAGGTGAAATCGTGAAGGTGGGCCCTAATTCAGTATGACTGGTGTCCTTATAAAAAGGGGACAGTTAGACACGGAGACAAGACACCTGTAGAGAGAAGGCAATGTGCAGACACAGGAAGGATGTCATCTACAAGCCAAGGATTGTCCGAGGCTGCTGGAAGCTAGGAGAGAGGAACAGAACGGATTTTCCCTCATAGCCCTCAGAAGGAACGAACTCTGCCGGCACCTTGATCTTGGACTTCTAGTCTCTGGAACTATGAGACAATAAATGTCTGTTGCTTAAGTCACCTAGTTTGTGGAAAATTGTAACACAACAGAGAAAGGAGATGCGTCTCAGGAGTCTCAGGCAAGAGGGAGCCATTGCAGATTTCTGAACAAGGGAATCGCACGCGACTGGTATTTTTAAAAGATCGCTCCAGTGGTGGTGTATACCCAGGGTCTTGAAAGGTGGAAGGGCTGGAAGCAGGAGAAGAGCTGCCATTTTCATGTGTGAGATGATACGAGAACTGGCTAGGGGCCGTGTGGGGATTTTGGGGGAAGGCGTGGGAGCAGGAACCATGGCATTGTCAACAGGAAAGGGACAGTGGCCCCATTCAGGGCTGCAATAATAATGATGTTAAATAACTGTATTCACTAAATCAACTGCCCACTTTCGTTGCTTCATCCCCAGAGGAGACCTGAAATGCTCTGAGTTAATATCTAAAAGAAAAAAAATGGAATTCAGGGATCAAACAACTTTTTTGATGAGGGAAGTGTTATTTCTACCAAGCTAAGACATCAAAGCCTGTGAATGGTGCTTTTTAGGTAATATTAGAGTGGGCTCTAACTAATGTTTGACTATTTCTCTGCTTTTCCCAGGGATCACTGTCTATACTAGAGGAAGAACACCAGGGATACCCCAAGCCAGCCTCCTTTCCAGGAGGACCCGTGGGTTTTCCTAAGAATACAGCACTTGTGTAAATATGGCTTAAATTTCTTTTTGTATTTAGCAGCTGAAGCATTAAAATTCATTGTTCTTGGCCTAACATGCATTTCTGTAGATTAAATTGGCTAAAAGCCTGACAAACAATTCAGCTATGTTTTGACAGTTCTATTCACATAGATGGCCCTTACATCAAGAGATGTATCTGCATTATGGCAAAGTCACCTGCCAAGTGAGTTTCCAAAAAGCGAATTCCATTTCCTCATTGTTTTCTCTCCTTAAATGGTAGATAACTTCTCCAATCTACTTGTAATAGTTAGCTTTTTTCTGTGTAACAAACTAACCCCCAAAACCTAGTGGCTTAAAACAACAACCATTTCATTATATAGCTCATGGAGTCTGGGTCAACTCAGCAGTGTTACAGTTAGCTGGTGGGTCTGGAATGGCCTCATTCCAGGGAAATGAGGGAGCAAGGGAACTAGCCACATGTCTCTGTCCATCCAGCAGGCTAGACCAGGCTCATTCACATGGCCATAGTTTCAAGGTCTCCCAAGGATACTTTGCAAGCCTCAGCTTGTGCCATATTTGCTGATGCCCCATTAGCCAAAGCAAAACACATAACCACACTCAGATTCCCAAATGGAGACAGATATACGTGTGTGTGTAT
>NW_006440132.1:6746791-6750624 GCF_000325575.1 Pteropus alecto
TATAGAGAGAGCGAGAGAGAGAGAGAGAGACAGAGAGACAGAGAGAGAGACAGAGAGAGAGACAGAGAGAGAGACAGAGACAGAGAGAGACAGAGAGAGACAGAGAGAGAGAAGAGAGAGAGAAACTGCCTTTATATCAGGGATCCACAGCCTTCGGGCTGCGGATCAGATCGGTGCCAGTATGTGGCCTGTTAGGAACCAGGCCGCACAGCAGGAGGTGAGCAGCAGGTGAGTGAGTGAACCTTCCTCTGTATTTGCAGCCGCTCCTCAGCACTAGCATCACCGCCCCAGCTCCACCTCAGATCATCAGGCATTAGATTCTCCTAGGACACTGGTCTCTGGTGCCAAAAAGATTGGGGAATGCTGCTCTAGATGAGAGGAAAGGTAATGTCACTTTGCAGATGGGAATGCTTACAGGAATGGGAGAAACTTTTTCAATCTACCATATTCCTTCTCCTCTTATAAGAACAAATAAAAGAACCTATCATATTTTAATGTACCAGCCGTACCAGCTAGGTTTTTTATAATTTATACCTCATTTAATCAGAGAAGTTATGTAACTTCCTCAAGGTCACATAACTAGTCATCACTGTAGCCAAGATTCAGTCTCAGGACTGTATGGGCCTAAATCTTATGCTATTTTCCACGATTCTTTTCTTTTTACCAGTTGTGCAGTTGAGTTTGTCATTTTCAGGTTCTTAGAGCATATTCCTGAACTCTTCACTATATTCTAGTCAGTTACTTTCTGTTCTGTTTTCCTCGTTGTTAATTAAGTAATCTCGACTTGTCTACCTCCAGTAATGGCGAGCTCATTATCTATCTTGACAGCCTAATTCACAGTTGAAAACTCAGTCTAGTCCAAACTTCTTTTAAGTCCAAACGAGATGCTAAAAACCTAGGTAGGAATGAAGGGAACTGATAGACAAACGTTTGTTGAAGTTATCTTTTCTGCTCTGAAATCTCCATTTTCTCTTTTGAGCCGCCTGGTTTTGTAATTGTGGTTATCTTTTTTCTGCGTCATTTGGAAATTGCAATTTGCATTGAAGGAACCAACACTGGAAACTTTTGATTAACTAGGTAAGATTTTTTTTTTTTAAAGAACATGACGATAAGAGAATAAATGCTTAAAAGCTTTATGAAACAGGAGCAATGATAATCACCTCCCTGGACTCCTAGCGATATCCACTTGTCCTGTCAACTCTGAGAGGAGGAGCTGTGTGCAGGGGATGATATTCATGGAATCATTCATTCATCCATTCATTCATTATTCATCAAACATAGAAAGAGTTTACTATATACTCGAGATGCTCTGTTGGATAAACTAGGGGTATAACTAATTATACACAGCTCTTCTTCAAGGCTTTCAAGGTCTAGAAGGGGAACAGGCAGATAAATCTGACCTCAGGTGAGAAGTGCCAGGGGTCTGTAAAAGGTACCAAGTACAGCAACTCAGAGAACAGAGTGATCGCTTCTGGGGGAGGGAGGGGATGAATTCTGGGCCCTTCTCCTTTATCTACAGGCAGAAAACTGCTCATTAACACACCACCTCAGAAGTCATTTTTGAACCTACCCTTTCCTGAAACCCCCTCCAAGAGAAAAAGACAATGTGTCATCTTGAAAGTCAAGGCTGTTCCTATGTAAATTCAAAAATCAAAAGGACCCAGAGATGAGCAACCCTGTGGTCAGCCTCCGTGGATGGCAAGAGCTGTCCTGGGTGGTGGGGACGTCAGGAAAATCAGTCACAGAGCTGGGGCACTCCACTGGCTTCTTCAACTTCCTCCCTGCGGATGGTTTCAGATGTTCTCTCAATAAAAATTACCACTGGGCAAACACAAATAAACTTAACGGATTTAACTGACAGAGTTAAACAAGCAGAAGATAGGATTTCTCTTAATGAGAATAAACTACTTGCATATGAAAAAGATTTAGAACTGAGGATCCAATAACTCACCAGAAACTTGGAACAGATTCATAGAACTGGAAGGAAAAAGAAAAACCACCAAGCAGAAAAACTCACTCTGGAAGTTGGGCGTTGCTAAGGGCAGGGCCAAAGCAGTAGGGGGCGGTGGGAAAGGCAGGGACAGCCATGAAGAATGGTCCTGCAAGGGCCTCCGGCCTCTGCAACTGGCTGTGGCAGAACGTTAGATATCAGTGAAGAGTTTTAAGCAGGGGGTGATTGGATTAAGTCCATGCCTTTGAAAGATCACTCTGATTCCCTGCATGAGTGGAGGCAAGGAAACCAGTTAGAAGGGGATTGTCAGGCTAGAAGTTCTAGGTTTCAGAGTAACGTCAGAACCTGGTGGGGTGAACTTGGCCCTTACCTTACCATTTGGCACTTTGGATAGTAATGTCTCCCCATCAAGGTTTGTGTGAGGATTCTATGAGGTAATAATTATTATTTATTCACTTAAATATTTCCTGAGAACCTACTATGGGCCATGTCCTGTGCATAGCACTGGGGATGCAGCAGTGAGCAAGATTGATATGGTCCTGCTCTTGCACAGTTATGTTCTAGTGAACTTTAGATTCTAATGTAGTTGTCTGAAGTTTTTAGTTGTAAAAAAAATTTTTGTAATTGTCTGACTTTCTTTTTGTTTGCAATTAATAGAAACTCAACTTGCTTAAGGAGTTGATTAAGGAATTGATTGGTTCCTATGGTTCAGTGCATAATGAGGGAGCCCATTAAAGCTGACGAATTTCTGTAGGGACCGGAGCCTTGGCATCTGTAACTGAGGACTAAATTCTGAACCTCCACAACGCTCCCTCTGCATCTGTCTCTTGTCTCTGCCCTTCTGCATGTTGGCTCCCTTCTCTCCTATTGCAGAGAGGACTTTCCGATATGGTGGGGACATGGCCACCAGCAACCCTAGCTTAACAACCCCAAGAAAGAAAGCGTTTCCTTCTCTCAGGATCTGTGTAGGAATCCTAGAGAAGTCCCCTCTACACCTTGTTGGATCACCCTCCCACCTCTTGAACAAATTAATCATTGTTGCCAGGAAGATGGAGAAGCATTATTGGCCGGGCTTGGATCATGTGGCCAGTGGCTGAGGTTTACCGTGTGCTATAATCAATGGCTTACCAGAAACACACGGACAGAAGAAGGAATGTTCCTCAATAGGAGGCAAGCAAGGAGACAAAAACCAAAAACAGTACATGTCCTACAATGAAAGGCACTTAGCCTAGAGCCTGGCAGGTAGTAAAGTGTGATAAAGGGTCACTTGAAGTAGTGATAGTCCTCAGTAAGCAAGCACTGGGAGGAAATCTGGGTTCTCTTGATTTGTTTTCCTAATGGGGAAACTGAAGTCCAGAGAAGGAAATGACCTATATTAGAAATAGGGATGCAGTCCTCCTTGGAAAATCTACTTTATAATATCAGATCTTCCCGCTTTAACCAGCTGAGTTACCTGTAGTGAGCCGCCACCGTCTGATTTTTCTTTATCTCATTCCCAGATGGGTCCAGGAATAGCCACCCGATGATACTCACATGGACACCACAGGATGATGACTACAGCACACAAATATAAGGCAGAAACAGTCCTGGCAGCTGTGACTGAATCTGGTCCACACATGTTTTGTTTGGCTCATCCAGTGTTTTCAAAGAGTTGAGCCAACATTTAATAATTGGAAGACTTTACATTAAAAATGCAGATTTCTGGCTTCTCTTGAAAAAAAAAAATCAAGAGATCTGACAACACCAGATCTGAATTCCCACATGGCAGCAATCAGCTGAAACTGAGTAGCAACTGACCCTTTCCACAGGGCGTGTGTCTTCCCTTGTTCCAGTTCACTGCAGTCCCCATTGCTCCCTATTGTCCCTACACCGAAGGCGAAGG
>NW_006440132.1:6752354-6778754 GCF_000325575.1 Pteropus alecto
GATACAGGTAGCCTCTGACGTCGAAGACCTGGCCCCGGCTGACAGCCAGCAGGAAAATGGGTCCTCAGTTCTTCAGTGGCAAAGAACCGAATTCTACCAACAACCTAAATGGGCTCAGAGGCAGAATCTGCCCTGGAGCTTCCAGTCAAGAGCCCAGCCTAGCGCCTACAACTTGAGACCTTCAGCAGAGGACCTAGCTGGTTGTTGTGCCCAGATTGCTGGCCCACAGCACTGTGGGTTGTGGTCATTTGTTATGACAGCCTTAGAAATTAATACAGACTTCGTGTTGCAGATTCAGACCAATGAGAGAAAATGGCAGTATGTGGTCTCAAGAGGTCACACACTGTGGAGAAGTGGGCTCAGAAAAGGACAGCAATGGACATTGGCTTAATGGAGGAAAAGGACAGAAAAGGACAGAAAAGGACAGCAATGGACATTGGCTTAATGGAGGGTGTTACTCAGGAATTGGACCTTGCAGCATCAGTTGGGTCTGAAGGTGAAAGAAGAAGGAAAGCTCCCTCCATGGACGGAGGTGGGGTGTCCAGGACCCAGAGAGTACCATGTTAGTGCCAAGGAGAGCCTCTGGGGACTTGAAATGACCCTGCTGAGCAGACAGAGTAGAGAATGTGACAGGAGAGCAATCTTCCCGTGCTGGAAATATCCGCAGGTTCATTCCAGGGAATCAATACCCCTCTTCAAAGAACGTGATAAATGATTGTACTAGTATTTTACATTTTCATCCCATTACATATTTCCTCCATGTCTGAAAGGCTGTAGAATCAAAACTGGGAATGTAAATGATGAGAAAAAGGGAACGTTTGTACGACGAAATTTTTCCTTCATAATCACAAAATTGTAATAAATCAAACCCCCATGTCAATTTTTCCTCTGTTGCATTTTATCCCACAAGTCTAAGCTGAAAGGGCTTTGAATGAGCAGAAGGGTTATAGACCTCTATGCTGATTCAGTTCAATCCAACACACATTTATTACATACCTACTGTGTGCTATGCAATATACAAGGAAAGAGGAAGTAAAATAAGGGCATTTAGAAAATCATGATGGAGCTGTGGTTTTCTGCCTGAACAGAAGAGTTTCATTACTGACATGATCTCATCATGACCAGTATCTTCAGGTGCATTAACAAGGATTGAAAGACACACTATACTTCCTGGCATTCATACTTTCAATATGTGCTGTTTCTGTCCTCAGGCTTACATTTCCACTACTCATATCTTCAGCTCCATTTGAAATCTGATCTGTTAGAATTTGGCAACAGGAACCTGTGCTCCTGTGAGAACCTAAAGCCTGATGATCTGAGGTGGAGCTGAGGCGGTGATGCTAGTGCTGGGGAGCCAGTGCAAGTTCAGAAGAAGCTCTGCTTGCTCGCCCACTATTCACCTCCTGCTGTGTGGCCTGATTCCTAAGAGGCCACGGACCAGTACCAGCCCACAGCTTGGGGGTGGGGGACCCCTGGTCTAGAGCCTTTAAAAGTCCTAATATAGTACATATCCTTGGACTCTGCAATTTGCCTTCCAGAAATTGATTCTTCAGAAATAACTATGGATGTGCATAATGATGCATGTCCAAAGTTACTCATCACAAGTTGGAAACCGCCTGGATACCCACCAATAGAAAATTGGTTATACAAATTATCATGTATCCATAGCATAAAATATCTAGGTGGCCATTCAACATAATGCAGATCTACATTTATGGTTATGGAAACAGAGTCATCTTGTAATGCTGGAAGGAATGTAGTCTCCAAAATAATATAGTAACATCACAGTTTTCTAGGACCTGATTGTAATGTACCCACAGCTGAGAATATCTACAACATAGTAAACTAGAAGTCTTTCCTCCATAAAGAAACATCTAAATACATTTCTATTCAAAATAGCAAGTGTGTCTCTTGACTCCGAGCACCTGAAATTTGCAGTTTTCTCAGAATTTCAAAGACATCTGAGGCTCAGTTTTAAAGAATCCTATCTCCAAAATTTATAGGAAGCTGAGTTTGCAAGGCAAAGTCATGGGCCAGGAGCCCGGCCACAGGCAGAGCTATGAATGAGGGAGAGGTAGTCGCCTTCCCTATGGCTTCAGAGTTTATCAATGAAAGGAAGAGAAAGACAGGGAGCGATGGGATCTCTGGTAGAGTAAAAGCCACAAACGAATGGGTCCCCAGACTAAGTGCATCTTTAGGGAAGACAATAGACTCAATTAAGAACCAGAGTCATAAAAGCACGCAAATCTCCCAAACAAAACATAATTGAGCAGAGAGATGAGGCCTGATCCCATAAATAACCCGCCGTAATTAGAACATATCAACAGTTCCTATTAAAGAAACATCAGGCAGTCAAGTACTGGAAGTCTGGGAAAATTGAGTTCTTAATTAAATCCTCATCGGAATTACTAGTACCCATATCTTCCACATCCCATTTCCCCAAGTCTCCAGCGTAGGTGTGTCAGGAAATGGCCTGGTTCCATGTAATCACATGAAATGAATTCTTCCCCTGCTCAATCTTAACAAGGTCTGATACAGACTGGGTCCCCATTCGTGAGACACTAGCATATAGAGAACTTGGCTGAATCTCAGTATTCCCAGAGAGAAACCACGCATGCAGCCTTCTTTTCCAAAATAATGTTTACCTTCTCTGAATTACCCTCCTCTACCCAATACCCCGCCTTGGTTCCCTGGTGTCTGCAGAACACAGTAGGAACTCCTAGGACTCTGCGTCTCTCTTCCTCATCCCCTCAACAAGGCTCATTCTTCGTTGGCCTCCTTTTTGGCTGATCCAATCTCCTTAGCCTGGCATGTCCTTTTCTCTCATTCTCTGACCATAAAAATCTCAGGAGAATCAACTATTTCTCTGAAAATATTTTTATCGAGGTTACCTGTCATGTCCACTCTCAGCCCTCCTCAGCAGCGTTTGGTCTGTGGGCCAGTTGACTCTTCTAGAAAGACTCTTTCTCTAGGTCCATGACTCCATACCCTCTTGGTTTTCCTCCATTTTTCTGGCCACCCCTCCTTAGGATCCTTTTCAACTCTTCTTCCCCTCACCCAGTCTAAAGAGTTTGGGCTCCCTGGGTGCTTCTCTCTCACTGCCTTGATGACCTGCTCCACAATCCATCTCTATGCTGGGGACTCATCGTTCTGGACCTCCAGCCCTGGTCTCTCTCCTTAGCTGCAGATCTGTGTATCCAGCTGCTTAATGACATTATTAATTGGATGTCCCACTGCATCTTAAACTCAAATTACAGTAGTTCCCTTTTTACCTACAGTTTCATTTTCCACAGTTTCAGTTACCTGTAGTCAACCATAGTCCAAAAATATTAAATGAAAAATTCCAGAAATAAACAATGCATAGGTTTTAAATTGTGGGCTGTTCCTAGGAGTGTGATGAAATCTAATGCAAACAGGGATGTCAATCATCCCTTTCTCCCGGGTCTCCACAGACACTGTAGACGATCCCTGCCCATTTAGTCATGTAGTAGTTTAGTTATCTGATCGACTGTCCGGTATCGCTGTGCTCATGTTCGAGTCACCCTTATTTTACTTCACAATGGTCCCAAAGTGTAAGAGAAGTGACGTTGGCAATTCGGATGTGCCAAAGAGAAGCTGTAAAGTGCCTCCTTTAAGTGAAAAGGTAAAAGTTCTAGACTAAATTAGGAAAAACAAATTGTATGCTAAGGTTACTAAGATTCACGGTAAGATGAATCTTATGTCCATAAAATTGTGAAGAAGAAAAAGAAAAATTCCTGCTAGTTTTACTGTTGCACCTCAAACTGCAGAAGTTATGGCCACAGTGACGTTTTATCACCTCACATCATCACAAGAAGAAGGGTGAGTACAAAACAATGAGATATTTTGAGAGAGAGAGAGAGAGAGTGCATCCACATAAATTTATTAATTGTTTATTGATTGTTCTATTTTATTAGGTATTGCTGTTAATCTCTTACTGTGCCTAATTTATAAATTAAACTTTATCATAGCTATCTATGTATGGGAAACAACACAGGATATATAGAGTTCAGTACTATCTATAGTTTCAAGCACCTGCTGGAGGGTCTTGGAATGAATACAACATGAATAAGGGAGGACGACTCTACCCAGAATCTTCTACAACTCTCGCCCTGCTCCACTCACTGCCTCTATCACAATCGCTCTAGGTCAGTGAGTAGCACCCCCAACTGTTTAGTTCGTAACTCAAGCTTAAAACCTGGACGTCTCACTTGATACTTCTTTCACCCTCGTCTCTCATATCTACATCCTGCTAAACCAGGAGTCATCAAACTTTTTGCTAAAGGACCGTACAGTAAATACCTTAGGCTGTGAGGGCTATATGGCCTTTGGCTAAAACTATTCAACACCCAGCTCTCTCCTGCTTTAAAGACCAATGCTGATCCGTTCGTGCAGAGCGGCTATATTATATGATTTCTCAGCAAGTTCGTTTGAAGCGTTTATTTATTTTTTTAAATAGGGAATATTTTAAAAACATTAACCATTAGCTCATTCACCAGAAGACCACTATTACTAATTTCATGTGTATATTTCCAGAGATAAGCTTTGCATACACGAGCATATACCAGTGTTAGCATGTTATATTCATGGTTCTGAATCTTGCTTTAAATGTATTTTTCTTATTTTATTCTTACTATCTGCATTGCAATCTCATGTGAACATCTTATCTTCTCTTCATTATTAAACTTTAGAGTTTTTCCTTTTCTTTTATTATTTAAATTTATAAAAATATATATGCATTATCCAAAATCTACAAAAAGGTTTAAAAATAATATCATGTATACTTATGTACCTACCACCTAACTTAAGAAATTAAACAATGCTAATGCAGTTAAATCCCTCTTGTTTATACCCTTCTGGAATCACCTCACCTCCTTCCTAGGTAGCCGCTATTCTGAAATTGACATTTATCATTCCCAAACTTATCTTCATACATTTTTATGTAGACACATTGTGTATATTGTTAGTAATTGTTAATATTTGTTTTGTGTGTTTTAAAGCTTCATAGTATCATTCTATGTGTGTTCTGCCGCCATTTTCTTTTGTCAACTTAAAACTTTGTGAGATGTATGTAATATCAATATATGTAACTTCTGGTTCACTAACATTCACTATGATAGAATATTACGTTGTGCGACCATTCTACTATTTATTTATCCTTTTCCTATTGATAGATATCTTGGTTGTTTCTAAATTTTACTATCACAACATTGCTGTGAAGATCATTTTGTACACGTTTTCTAACATACAGAAAGAGTTTTTTTCTTACATGTAGGAATGGAATTGCTGGTATGGAGTGTGCACATTTAGGAATGCAGTTTGCACATTTCCAACTTTCTAAATATTCTAATTGTTCTCCAAAGTTCTTGCACCAGTTCACACTCCTATAGCAGCGTCTGGGTTCCTATGGTTTCACCTTCTTACCGGTACTTACTGTAAGTACCTTACCGGTACTTACAGGCTGACTTGGCAGGCAAGATGACACACCCAGATGGGATCATTAAAGAGAGTTTAATGAAGGGATTATTCACATAGTTGGGAAACAACAAGAGATGGTGAGGCATCACAATGGGAGCCCTTAAGACTCCCAGGCCTTAAGGAGTAGGAGTGGGGAAGTTACTGAAACTGGAGAATGCTAGAACTGTGGAGAGGGTGATCTGAAGAGCTGTAATCTTTGGGAGAGCAGCACAGCAAGTATGAACCTTAGCTAGAGCTGGAAGGGAACGGGAAATACATCCCAAATTCATACTCCTCTCAGTCTCCACTTTCTGGGTGGAGAAGCATGGAAAGTGCATCTGGAGGGGCAAAATAGAGAATACTTGGCACTTGGAACTGTTAGACTTTTAAATTATTGTCAGGTTGATGGTGCAAAATTGCACTTTATTGTGGTTTTAATTTGTGTTTTTCTGATATCTAATAAGATTATCTTTTCACATGTTTATTTTCCATTTAATATCCTCCTCTGTAAATTGCCTCTTCCTATGCTTTGCATGTTTTTCCTATTGGGTTGCCTTGATAATTGATATTATTTATTCTGATAACTAAATTCTTTGATGGGTGTATGTACATTGTCTTTTTACCTTTTTACAAAAGAAAAGTTTTCGATTTTAATGTGATTGAATTAATCAGTTCTTTTACTCATAGGTCATTCTTTGTTTACCTTGTTTTTAAAATCTTTTTTTTCTGAGTTCATAAAATATTGTTTTCTTATAACATTTCCAATTTTTGCTTTTTTATATTAGATTTTTAATCCCTTGGAATCAATTTTTGTATGTGATGAGAAACAGAGATCAATTTTTTAGTATTACCAATTATACTAGCACCTTTTATTAAATTGTTAGCCCTATCATTCCTTGTTGACCTGTACTGTTGGCTTTGTTACAAATTAAGTTTTCATATAAGCATTAGTTTGTTCCTAGGTTCTCAATTTTATTACACTAATTTATTTCTCTATACCTGTCAGAAAACATTATTTTAATTACTGTAGCCATATAAGGAAACTGGAAATCTACCAGAGCAAATCCCTCCACCTTGTTCCTCTTTAAATTCATCTTAATTATCATGGCCCTTTGCTCTTCCTTATAAACTTTCAGATTCAGTTCGTCAAGCTCCACAAAGTATTCCATAAGGATTTTAATTGGCGGTCCATCAAATTTATGACTTAATTTATAAGGAATTTATATTATTATGGTATGAAGTCTTCTTATCCATGGACATAGTGTATGCATTTCTCATTTATTTAGATATTTTCTCCAACTTCTTTCAATAAAACATTTAACATTTCTCCATAAATGCTATGCATATTTTGTTAGATTTATTCTTTTGTTTCTACTGTCCTTGAAACTGTTACTAACTTTTAAAATTACATTTTCTAATGGTTGTCAGTGGTGTGTAGGACACGAATGATTTTTAAATTTTAATCTTTATATCCAGAAAACTAGCTAAATTAATTAATTAGAATAATTTGTCTAAAAAGTATCTTGGGTTTTCATAATTGACAATGATTTACATTGCAAATAATGACAATTTTACTTCATCGTTTCCAAACCTTTCCCTTTTTTCTTTGCCTCGTCTTGAAGAGTTGGCTAGAGTCTTCGGAATGATGCTAAAGGGAGCTGTGTTAGTGAGTCCCTTGACTTTTCCTGAACGTAAATGAATTACTTCTAACATTTTACCATTAAATATGATGCTTCCTGTATGTTTTTGGTAAATAGTCTTTATCAGGTTAAGGAAATCCTCCTCTTTCCTTCTTTCCTAATTTTTTTTATATAAATGAGTGTAAAATGTTTTCAAATGAATTTTCTGCATCTGTCAAAATGATCGTATGACTTTTTCTCCTCTCATGTGAACCATCTTTGTATTCCTGAGATATAACCAATTAAATAATGATTGTATGTATTTGCCTTATATTTATATACATTTGGTGTGCAAATATTTTTGTTTTTAAGTCTATATTTATGAGTATGAATGGCGTGTGATTTATGTTCCTCATAAGGTTCATGTCTAATTTGCATCAAGTTTTAGTAGCCTCACAAAATGAGTTGATAAATGTTCCATCAACTAATAGTCTATGAAAGAGTTTGTGTAAGGTTGGAATTATTTGTTACTTGTCAGTTCGTTAGAACACATTGCTAAAATTGTGTAGGCCTGGTGTTTTGAAGGTAAACATATTTTAAACTAGTGATTGACTTTCTTCAAAAGCACTAAATTATTCAAGTGCTCTATTTCTTCTAGATGATAAATAACATTTTAATTTTAATATTAAGTTTTTCATTGCATTTAGGTATTCAGATTTATTTGCATAAATCTGTTCATTGTATTGTGTTACATTTATAAGTATTCTTCTTTTTCATTTATAATGCCTTTATTTATATCTTCTTTCTTTTTACTTCATCAGTCTTGTCAGAGAGATTTTTTATAATACAATTAGTCTCTTCAATCTTCTTCATTATACTGAATCTTCTTCAACTTTTCAACTGTATTAATTTTTGTTATTTTATTATTTCCTCCCTCCACTTCCCTGCTTTTTTGTCATTTTTTGCATTTTTTAATTTTCTATTTAAACATTAAAGCTATAGACCACACCCCTGCACACACACAAGTTTTCAGCTGTTTTACTATGATCTGCTTAGGTGTAGTTTTCTTCATATTCATCCTAATTAGGAATCACTAAGATTCTTGAATCTGTAAATTTATATTTTTCACCAAATTTATGAAATTTTAGGCCATTACTTCTTCAAAAAAATTTTTCTGCCCAATTCTCTCTTTCTTTTACTTCTGGGACTCTAATTACATATGTGTTATTGCTTCTAATACAGTCTCACAGGTCCCCAAAGTGCTCTTTGATATTTTTTATAACTTCAATTTTTTAATAGTTTTGAATTTATAGAAAAATTTTGAATATAATACAGGGAGTTCCTATATACTCCAGACCCAGTTTCTCCTATTATGAACATTTTACATTAATATGAAGCATTTGTTACAATTAATGAACCAATACTGATATACTATTTTAAACTAAATTCCATACTTTATTTAGATTTCCTTAGTTTTTCCCTTTTTCTGTTCCAGCATCTCGTCCAGCATAAATCATTCCATTTAGCAATGTCACGTCTCCTTACGCTTCTCTCAGCCATGAGAATTTCTCAGATTTTTTTTTCTTTTCTTTCCTTTTTTTATGACCCAGAGATCTTTGAGAAGTACTAGGTTTTTTTGTGGATATCTCGCAACCTGATATTTCTCTCACGATTAGACTGGGTTATAGATCAAGGGAGGAAGACCACAGAATTAAAGTGCCATTTTTATCACATCATACCAAGGGTCATCATGACTTATTACTGTTGATATTGACCTCGAACACCTGGCTAAAGTAGTGTTTTCCAGGTTTCTCTACTATAAAGCTACTTGTTTCCCATATTGTACTCATTGGAAGGAAGTCATTGTGAACAGCCCACACTTATGGAATAGGAAGTTATGCTCCATAAACGTGAAGTATCTGCATAAATTATTTGAGATTCTTCTGCACAAGAGATTTTGCCTTTCTTCCTCACTTCTTAATTTTCTCAATTATTTATATCAGAATGGCTTTATAGATTATTTTATACTTGGTTATAACATAATATTGCTTTATTTCATCCCTCAAATTGTTCTAGCTTTGGCCATTGGGAGCTCTTTCAGTTAGTTCTTGTATCCCTTTGGCATACTCCATTATTGTACTTTTGTTTTGTTTTGTTTTTGAGCCTTACGAGATGCTCCAGGCTCATCTTGTATATTTTCTGCCCAAATCCTAAAACCAGCCATTTCTCCAAATAGCCTTGGTTCCTTTTATTGGAGAAAAGTATTAGAAACTAAGGTCTGAGTGCTGGATGTGTTCATTGCTACTAGGGTGTCATTACTTCTAGGCCTTCTGACAGTGAAAGAAATATATGGGTGTCTACTCACCCTCGCCAACACAGATGTCTATCAATAGTTCTATATATAACCATCTGTATCTATATTAAACTAAACATAAGTTAATACCTGACCTTGTTTTCATTCTCTTGTACTAGACTTGATTTAGAAACCAAGTTAAATGTGGAGAGGAGAAGGCGTCAGGCATCCATTTGTCAGTGTAGATTGGAGCAGGGGTCAGATAGCTCTAGAGCACCTTTTTAATTTCACAGAGGCAGCTTTTGCTTGCAGCATGTTTCTGAAGTGTGTCTCTAAAGTTGCTTCCCATAGTGACAGGAGCAGCAGCTTCCTTGATGGCCCAATTCTGCTATGTGGCCTTGGTAGTTGTTTCTGGAGGCCCATCCTAGGGTTTGTTTTTTCAGCCTTCCCAATTAATTTGTAACCAAATTCTTTCTGTTTACAACTGGCTAGAAAGGATTTTATTCTCTGCAGTGGAACCATGACAGGTGCAGAGAGCAGATGCTATACCTTTACTGCAGATAAAGCCAAATCTTTTGGGTCACACAGAAACTGGAAAAGGTGCTGCTATCAAGTGATATCATCAATATAACTAATGTACTTGGAAAAGTGGTTGAAAGACTGAGGATATTTAATCTCACCTGCTTCAATTTCCTTATCTACAAAATGGGAATGATAATTCTGGTCTCATAGGGTCTCATATCATTTAAATGGAATAATATTTACTTAATCTGCAATCTGATGGAGAGTAGGTACTCAGGGAATTATCAATATTTATTTACATTTGGGCAACATCTTAGGTGTTAATAATTTAGCCATTTTATTCATCTTTGGTTGCTTATTTATAATGAGTCTGGATAAAGTTTATGGATGGTGAAAAAACTAGTGAAAATTTTTCAATATTACCTGAGTTTATTTTTTAATCAAGGACAGTATCAACTAGAAAAAAATCGAGACTATTTATGAAGATGGGATCAATTCTACAGTGATCAAAGCTTAAATGAGAGAGTTGTTATCAAAGCCACTGCAAAATATGAGGGCAGTAGTAGCTACTGCATCAATCACTAATAATATTTTGTGTAGAAGTGTTTTTCACTCAATATTTTCAGTGTGTTGGTGAAGCATTTGTCTAAAAAGCAAAATAACATAGTTTGCCCAAAATAGCATAGTTTGATTCATCATCTTTTTAGACAAATACGTAATGAAACAAGAAATAATTTTAAAGCCCTCTTAACTACACTGAAACACATTTGTTTTAGCTATGGCAGGGGAGGGTGCTAGATTTAAGAAAAGAAATTTACTAAAAGAATATTGGATAAGCCCACAGAGTCTCAAGAGGGCCTGAGAACAAGGCTCAGAGCATCTGCGGCCCAGAGCAGTGTCCCAAGTCAGGCTTCAGAAGGGGTCCATGGAAACATTACTGACATACCTTCTGTACAGATCCTGTAGCTTACATTGCTGACCCCAGTGTCACTGGACCCTCACGCTGCTGTCACCATGCCCCTAGAAACTGGGTACAGCTACTGCGGTTGCTGCCATCCACAGCCAATTTGGATTTCTGTAGCTTCTTTAATTTTTCTGTTTCTAGTTTCTAATTAAAGCCAGGAGTTGTTTATCTGATTATCAAAAGCTGGGTAACATACTGTACCCTAGCTGCAAGGGAGGCTGGGAAAGAGAGTTTCTGCCACTCATCTCTTTTTAGTGAGAGGTGGACTCTGTCTGATAAAGATGAAAACTCTCCAACTATATATAATAGCATGTAGAGTGAGATTAGGGCCCCAAATAGAGGATGCCAAGTTAGCATTAAGCACTCTGAAGTCTAAAGAAGCAGGAACTATTGGAGTAATCAAGGCTTATTTAAGAGACAGCTGGACAGGCCCTACCCCACTCCATCTAAACATTCTTGGAAGGTGGAGGGAGAAAAAATTATTGAAATATATGCTCTTGGCCTAGTAGGAAGAACAGTGTTATTTTTAAACCCCTCCGTTCACTCTTTGAGAGAGAATAGGATGCGATTCTCCTAACCCCAAGGCAAGTGGTGGGGAAGGCCACCAAGAAATTCACTTGAGAAATTGAGAGGACTTGCAAAGAGAGACAGGTATCTCATGTTCCCTATTGGTATTACTCAGGCAGAAATCTTACCAATCTTCCCTTTCATTCTATTTGAGCAGAAAGAAGAGAAGAGAGGGTAGGGTGGAGAGAGAGAGCTTCCCAGAAGGCATTGACTTTCATCAAGGTTACCCAGAGAAGCTAAAATAGCCAACGGAGAGGATCATAGTCAAGATAATTAAGGAAAGAGAAAGTGGTCCCATCTCTCATTCTCCTCTCAGCCCACAACACCAGAGGCATCAGGTCCAAAAAAGAGAGTCAGAGGAAGTATCCGAGAGGTGGATCTTGACTCCTTCTCAATGCTCTGATGCTGGAGCAGGAGAACAAGAAAGCAGACCATGCCTATCCCCTTTAGGTCAGAAGTGGGTTTGGACCCAGACTGACTTCTAACAAGGACCCTGAAAGTCAGGGGGTCTTTCTGAGATGTCAGTCAGGGACCTGCTTCTGGGGACGGTAAGAGGGGAAAATAAAACCACTTCGCACCTGCAGTCCTACAATTCACACTGCTCCACACGCCACTTACAGACAGGGCTTCAGAAGCTAGAAGGCAAAATGAAAGAAAACTGCTTCCTACAGTTTTCTCTACGGACAGACTGAAGAACAAAAGGAGAAAGGGCGAAACCTTGGGAAGTGTGGTTCACAGATATTTAATATCTAAAATATTTAGCAGACTTTTTCAAGCCGGTCACTCGCAGACAACTACAAGGCAAACTAAATTATCTACAGTCCAAAACAATTCTGAGAACTATATGAAGAAAGTTGGTGGTGGGGAGGGATATCATACAGCAAAAATTACAGCATCCGTGGTAAAAATAGAAACCCTCGGCACTGGTCAGATTTCTTCACTGGAAATGTCCTCCGCTGAGCATCGCCCTGAGATAGGAGAAGAGAATGACTAGAGTCAGGGAGTGAGTGAGGCAAGCGACTCAACAGGCAGGACGGGACCTATATCGAGAATTCTCCAAGGTCACCATGGTACCTCATTAGCCATTTTCTGATCTTCTCCCCTTGCAAATCACTGATGAGGCTCATTTAACAATAACTTAAAAGGGAAATCCACATATTCACATAAGTCTGGATACTTAAAATATTGTGACTCTAAGACAGAGAAAAAACTGGCCTGGCATCTACCCTGATGGAATGCCATCACACTTCACGTCAGCCTCTTGCCCTGGCACTGCTGGACGCGGGGCTGTAAAGTGCACTGTTTCCATGTTTGGGGTTTTAGAGGTCTGATTTTGAGTCCTACTTTGTCATTTTCTAGCCATGTGACCTTGGGCAAGTTTCTTAATCTCTCCAAATAAAAAAAAATTGGCAACTCGGCATAATCCCTGGCATAGAGGAAGTGGCCAGTAAGCCTCAGTTACTATTGTTATTAAGAGAACTCCCCCATTAACCTGCAATCCAGGCAGGATCTTTCGTGGTTGATTTTTGGTTTTCCCCAGTTGGCAATCATTTCAAGCACTTTTATATTATAAACATAGAATATTATGGAGTAGGATACAAATCACATTAATTTTGGCCTGAAGCACAAAACTTCAAAGGTATTTTTGCTTTTTGATAGCCAGCTGTGGGCATTGCCCCCGCCCTCAGCTCCGAGGGAGGGGTGTGGGGAGGGCAGCTGTGTGGGTCAAGTTCTTGCTCACTTTCCTCAACCATTAGAGAGATTTAGGAGACAAGTTTGCAGAGCACAGGTAGATAGAATCCCGATGACCTGTTACCATCGCTTCCATTTTAAAGATGTGGAACCAGAGGCACTGAGAGGTCAACAGTCTCCAGCTTCGAACCCTTTCGGTCCATCTCAAGCGTCGTGCCTTTCCCTCTGCATTGTGTGTGGATCCTCTGCCAGGGCCAGCTCCAAAATCTTCAGGGTCAAAGATGATTCTTCAGTCAACGTTTACCAAATGCTTTCCTTTGCTTGTCTGAGATGTTAAAGCTCAACTCCTCTCTCTCTTAAACATTCATTTCTTTCCCGCAAATAAGCAAAACACACTCTTTTCCTTGAAATTCTGCATGTTCAGCGGGATATTTTTGGGCATCGAGGTGGATTGTAATGCAAATGTCCTTGATTTTCTTGGGACTCTCTTACTCTTATGAATTTCAGTGAGTGATAGGCCTCCTTGAAATAAATGTGCCTTTGATAGACAAAAATTTCCTTTTCCCTTGTGAAATGTGCTTGGCAGCAGATACTTCCATTTGGTGGAATTTGCTTAATAACTCGGTTTCAAATGGGTCTCAGCTGAGCAGGCCAGTAAAATGAAATGAGGACTTGGGGCTAAAACCAGGAGAAGGCCCAAGGGATTATGGTCTGGACTAAAATACAGGGAACTAGGAACTGGGGAGACCTGGAGGTGACGTAGTAGGTACAAAGCACACAAACAGAGTCAAGGTAAGCAAGGAGGAGGATACAGATGAGCAGAACTCGGGAGTGAAATCCATACCAGGGCAGCTGCTGTTTATTCTGTCTGTTGTTTTGAAGCAGCATCTGCCACAAAAGCCACTAACTTAGAGCCCTACACGCTTATCCATCAGAGTCCTTGAGAGCAACCTGCTGTTGTCTCCACTGGAATCTTGGAGGTGCGAAGTAGCACTGTGCACTGGTTTTCCACTCCCAAGAGAAATGTGTTTAGGATTTGTGGCAGGGCTGGCAGCACCTTCCAGCATCAGGGACCTCTCATAGTATTAATATGGTCAAGGGACTGGGGGATGCTGGCCCAAAGAAGGATAAGATGAGAAAAAGCAGAGCTATTTCGAGGGAACACTGTAGGGAGGTAGCTTTCAGCTCTTTATAACAAAGAATTCTCTTCTAGTCAGAGCGACTCAGCAAAGTAGGCTAAGAAGGAGAGATGAACTTCCTGTCCCCAGAGGTGTGTGGCCTCTAGCAGGGCTTCTTGTGCAGAGTGGGGGTTGCACTAGATCACTGCTGAGGTCCTTTCTGCACTCAAGTGCTGTGATTCAGTCTGCCCATGTCATACTCTTGTGGAACACTTACCATTGCACTCAGGGTCACACCCTGACTTCTGCCACCACCTCCTAGGCCCTATGTTACCTGGCCCTTGCCTCATCCCTTGTCATTCCATCACACTGCCAACTATCTGGGTTCCATCTCGAAGGCCCTGAAATCATCTCAAGTTTCTGTTCTCTGCTGCATCTAGTCCTTAGCCCTTTACCTGTTATACTATCTTCCTTTGTCTTTCATCTGCTTCACTCCTGTTCATCCTTCAAGTCTCTTCTTCCTGAAATCTCTCTTCCCTAAGTCCTAAGAATGGATTAGGTGCTTCCTCTGGGTTCCTTGTCCTTCCCGTTTCACAACAGTTAACCCTCTGTGCTATAACAGTGACTCACAACACTGGGAACAAACAGAGGGCGGGGAAATGCCTGCCTGTTCATCTATGCATCTGCAGTGCCCAGCACCCTGCCTGGAACCTAGTAAGTGCTCAATGTAAACCTATTGATTTTGAAGTGGTCGAATGTTAGCAACAACTGACCCACTTCCACTCCATTCCCCCGACCTTTCTGGTCAGGCTCTTAGGCTACCTGGCTGAGCCCAGGGATTTGGCTTCATGGTTGACTTTGGAATACTGAGGCCTGGAGTTTCATTTTCATATTCGTCCTATGAGTACGGATTTTTTTTGTTTTTGTTTTTTAGAAGGTTAATTGAAGCAAAAACAGAGAATGTCTATCTTACTCCCAGTAAGAAGATGGCATCCTCTCTGCAGAAGCAGAGTTGAGAGCGAACAGAGCACTTAGCTTAGAAAGACCAAGATTCTAATTCTGGATCCTCCAATTACCCGCTGTGTGACCTTGGACGAATGGCCTACTCTCCGTGGGCATCCTTCATTTGGCAAATATTTACTGCAATCTTATCATGTTCCCGGCACTTTGATATATACTTGATAGAGAGAGGAGATTGTACACAGACATGATCTCTGAATTTATAATCTAATGGAAATATAGACATTACATCAGCAAACAACCAAATAAATAAATTTCTATATATAAATTGTGATAAAGTTACAAAGAAACTGAATCGTGTATAATAACAGAGATTAATAGAGGGAAGAGTGGAAGAAACATACTTCCACACTTAGGTACTGAAGAAGTGAAGGATACTGAAGACTGAAGGATAAAAAAAATCTAATTATAGGATGTTCCAGGCAGGTGGGTAATAGCAGGTGCAATAGTCCTGAGGCGTACAGCATTGAGAAATAGAAAGAAGGCTAATGTGCCTATAGAATAATTAGTAAGGGAGAATTTCCTCATGTGTGACATAGGTGTGGTAATGTGTGCACTGGCCATCTCTCAGGGCCTTAAAAATAGCAAGTGGCAGATCAACCTTTTTTCAGTGCCAAGCATATAATAGTTGATAAATAAATATTGGTTGAATGAATAAATGAATGATCCAGTGCTTCCTTTGCAAGAATGAAAATATTTGAATTAGCAATTATTGGCTAGTTAATACCATGCATTACATTTATCTATAAGTTTCAAAGGTTCATATCTAGCCTCAGGAATCCCAAGGATAATGACAGCTTCTTAGATTCAAATGTGTCTATCTATCCTTCTGAAAATCTTACAGGACAAAAAAGGGGAACAAATGAAATTACCATTGACCCATGTCTATGGCATAACTAGGAGTCAGAAAATAGTCGAAGCTTCAATTTACATGTAAGTGGGAGCTGATTTTGAGTCCACAGCACAGCATAATTTCAGGCAGAGACTGTATGTAGTAGAGAAAAGTGTAGCAGGTGACAGAATCATATGATACCAACCAGATATCATCTCAGGAAGGAAGATATTTCTCCATCCTGAGTAAGAAAGCACCATCGAGAACAGTCTGAGAACTGATAGATTAAATATTGATATAGGGGATAAAAAATAAGAAATCGATACAGTGCATAGAACTAGAAGCGGCAGCCTCGAGACTGTTATGCTTCCAGGTAGAGGGAAGAGTCTTGGAAAGGAGAACAACCCTTGGCTTCTTGGTAGTGAAAATAAAGAAAAAATGACATAAAATACTTAAACAAGAGAGTATCAAATAATCAGAATAAGTCAGATAAAAAAACCAAAATTTACACATCGTATTTGTGCATTCTTCTTGAAAAAACTACCAGAAGAAAAACTTTTTCCAATCAGAATATGATTGCAGAAATGTCGACAAAATAGCTGATTTTGATAAGTGGATTATTTAACCATAGAGCTGTGACCAAAACTTAGATTTCCAAAGGGTGGAAAAATAGTATGCAAATATTATATGTTTTCAGAAAGTCCAAATCATATAACTAAAAAGGGGAAAAGGAGAGAGAAAAAAGAAAGTAGAGTATGTTCATTCTTGCTGTGGAGCTAACAGGTGAGAATCAACGAATATCTTTTAAAGTTAACAAACCAAACAGAAGAAAACACAAGTATGGAAAAAGAGAACTAAGGGTGTTAAGTAAAGGTAATAGTATGAACATAACTGCTAAAACAAACCTTTCTAAACACCAAAAGAAATACAAACACAAAATTAAAAAAAAAAATTAAGTAAAGAAAATAAAATACGTAGCAAAAGACACATAATAAATATAATATAAAATAATATGACAGAACTGAGACTAAACTTACATCATATCAATAAATTTAAATAGGCTTACCTTACTGTAGTAGTCAGGGTTCTCCAGAGAAATGGAAGCAATAGGATAAATATAGATATATAGAAAGAGATTTATTATCAGGGGTTGGCTCATGTGATTATGGAGGCTGAGTCCCATGATCTGCCATCTGCCAGCTGGAAGCCCTGGAAAGTTTATGGTGTAGCTCTAGTCTAAACACGAAGGACTGAGAACCAGGGGGACCAGCGGTACAAGTCCCAGTATGAGTCCAAAGACCCAAGAACCAAGAGTGCCAATGTACGAAAACAGAAGATGGATGTCCCAGTGCAAGCAAAAAATATGCCCCTTCTCTGCTTTTTTATTTGATTCAAGCCCTCAGTGGATTGCATGATGTCTACACACACTGGTGACAGTGATCTTCTTTACTCAGTCTACTAACTCAAAAGCTAATCTCTTCCAGAAACACAATCACAGACACACCTGAAAATAATGTTTTACCAGCTGTCTCAGCATCTTTCAGCTAAATCAAGTTCACACATAAAATTAATCATCGTAAGTGTTTAATCACCTCCCAAAGGCCCCACATTCAAATACAATCATACGGGAGATTAGGTTTCAACATATGAATTTAGGTGCAGGGGACATAAACATTCAATATATAGCACTTACCTACTAGAAGAAAAAGATGTTCAGATTGGTTGACAAATACACATATTTGAAATTAAGTGATTCAGGAAGCCTGAGCATAAAGGATTGGGCCAAACTATGCCAGGCAAAAAGAAAACTGATACCTTGACCTCGAACAAGATAAAATTTTAAAAAATTAAATGAGATGAAGCAAACACCTGATAATGTTACATGCTACAGTTCACAATGAAGGTTTAACAGTTACGGATATCAATGTACTAAAACACACAGCAGTATTCATAAGGCAGAAATTATAAGAGATGCAAAGTGAAATGTACAGAAACCACTAATGAAGGGAGATTTTTACACATAATTCTCCCTCCAAGAAAGATGAATTAAACAAAAGATAAAGACGAATAGGACTTCAAGCAACAACATAGCTATTATGTATATCTAGTGAAATTTATACCCTGATTGATAATAGAGAGCCTATCTTCTTCTCAAGTGCACATGAAATGTTCACAAAAATTAACAGTACATTAGAGGTCACAATGGAGACCTTAGCAAGTTCCATTAAAAATAAATACAGACTAAACACATAGACAGTTAACTAAAACATGGAAAATAAGCAGAAAGAACAAATACACAAAATAATGAATGACAAGGAAGAAAGAATCATTGAAACAGGAGAAACTTTTATGGTCTCTTTGCTCAATTATATGCATAGAAAATTTAGAGCCTAGATGAAAACGATAATTTTCTGGGAAAATGTCACTTACCAAAATTGACACGAATAGAGATCAATTGTCATAATAAATAAAGTTATAAAAGAACTAACTCTCATAAAAGTATCAGACCCAAATGTTTTCAGATGCTTTCTACCATTCCTTCAAAAATCAGATAATCCTAATGTCATTTAAACTGTTCTAAATAACAGAAAAAGACTGCAAACTTCTGAATATTTTATATAAAGTGAAAATAATATTGATACCTAAACCTGATAGTGTGCAAAAATGAAAACTATAGACCAATCTCACTTATCAATAATTATACAAAAATCTTAAATAAAATTTTTATCTACAGGTCCAGCAGCACACATGGTCAAATTTTACTACAACTATTCAAGGATGGTTCAACATTAGGAAATTAGTACAATTCTAAATATTAATAACTCTAAGAAGAAAAATAATATGATCATCTCCATAGATGTTCTTCTTAGGTAGTACAACTTAATATATCCAAAGGTAATATATAAATTTAGCCCAATTGCAATAAAAATACTAAGACTTTTTTTTCTGGAACTAGACAACCTGATTTTAAAGTTTATATGGAAACAAGCAAGAACATCCAGGAAAATGCCAAAAATGTGGAGCAATGGCAAGGGGAACTGGTTCTCCCAGATGTTAAAATTAAAATAATATGGTATTGACACATAACTTGTCAAAAAATCAATGGAACAGAATTAAAAGACCAGAAATTACACACAGAAAGTTTATGTTATTAAAGAAGGAAACCCAAATCCTCAGAGAAATATGAACATTTAAGATAAATGACATAAGACAACTAGATAGTCACTTGGGAAAATATGAAATTGGATTCTTACATCATACCTGGATGAATTCATGAATGGATAGAAAAATAGATGGAAGGATAGATATCTGATAAAGCACATATAGTAAAATGTGAATGGTAGAATCTAGATGCTATGTATATGGGTGTTGACTGGGAAAATCTTTCAAATTTTCTTGATGTTTGGAATTTTCAAAATAATATGTTAGGGGAAAAAGGGAGAAATTTTTTAAAAAGACACAAAAGTTGCGTTGAAAGGGCTCCCATTTGCCAAATTAGGACAATCTGACATCAAAACCAATAATGAAAATAACAAATTATAGGAGAATGCATTAATTTAAAATTCCGTGAGTCCTTAGTGAATATTGAGAGAGTGAGACTCAAATGCAAACACCGAAAATGACCATTACTCTAACTTTCTACTCTGAAACTTGGTAATAAAAGTTAAAGAATTAAGCCCTACTTGATCATTTTAGGAGGATCTATAATCTATGCCAATTAATTTACGGAAAATACAAGGGATAGAGAAAAAAGGCAAATTATACCAGAAGGAATCAGAAAACTCCAACATGTAGGATGTTTTATAAAACAGAGGCCTAGTATTATTTTCAAAAGCCAATAGAGGCTTATATGTGAGAGATGTTTTAGATTAACGGAGACAGAAGAGATATAAGAATCAAATGCAATATATGAATCTTGAGTGGTCCTTGGTTGAGGGAAACTATAAAAGACATTTTGGTGATAATGGGAAAATTTTCATGAGAACTGGATATTAGATGATAATATAAAATTCCTAATGTTCTTGGGTGCGAAGCGGCATTTGGTTACATAAGATAATTTTCTTATTTTTAGCTATATGAGGGATGAAGTATCATTATGTCTGCTACTTCTTTCAAGTGCATCAGCCAAAAGAAAAAAAAAAAGATAAATGGTTATATAGATCTAAATAGATAAGAAGGTAATGGAGAACTACCCTGTTAGGGAGGCATTAGGCTCTTCATTTTATGAATAAATGAAGTTACTGTTTCTTGACTAGTGTCACAAAGTGTAATTCAAAGTCAGATCTGTCTAACCTAATATCCAGAGTTTGCTAAACTGAAGCCTTATCTACAAAGGGACCAGGCAAAGTTAGTGAGGCCGAAACTTCAGCACAATTCAGAGAGAACCATACAAAAACATGTTAAATTAAGGTCACTCCAAGGCTTTCCCAAGCATTCCCAATATAGGGCCTGGGATAAACAAAGGCAGCGAGCCTGGGAAATGGAGTATGTTCTGGAACAGCAATTGTTCCTGGCTTTCGGGTGTGTTGGAAGAATGAGGAGAACTGAGCTAGAAAGGTTAGTTGGGGTAAGCTATGGCAGGACTTGAATGCCATGCTAAGAAGTATGGGCTTTCTCTGGTTGGCAACGGGGAGCCGTAGAAGTTTTGTACACAGGCAAAGGACATGGTCAGATAGTGATTTGTTCATTGCTTTCTTTCTCCCCAGTGGGAGATCATACTAAAACAAACACAAACAAACAAAATCCACAAAAGGAATTGGAGGAAATTTTGGATGTCTTATTTATGAACTGAGCATTGGTCAAGTGAAAAAAAAAAACTTAACAAGATTAAAAATTGATGTACAAAGAACAACTCAGTGGCTTATAATAGCCCTTAGTAGAAAAGGGAAAAAATGAAAAGCTATTTCATAAAAGATTGAAGCTCCAGGGTACTCAAGGTTTGAGTGCAGGCAGAAAGCTCTCTTGGCACTATGGTTCTTTAATAAATGGAGTGTTTCTATGATGGGAAGGCTTCACAGGGGAGTAGGCACTTTCTGTGCTGGTTGGAGCACTGGCCATCATCCAAGGACTTGGGGAGCCACCAAGCCTGGGGAGGACCCTTCCGCCCTTTTACCACACCACTGGGCCAGTGGCCAAAGCCGAGGAGATCACAGAACCAGGATCTCTCAGACTAAAATAGTCCCAGCATCCTCCATCTGGTCCTTGAATCATTCTTCATCATCTGCATCAAGAGATCACCTGCATTTTTTCCTTCAAAAGGCAAACAAACAAAGCACTTATTGTTCACTTATTTCTGACCACAAAACTAACACGTGTTTGCTGGTAATTTGGAAAAGATGAAAAAGCACAAAGAAGAAAATTAAAATCACTCATCATTTTACCAACAAGAGATAGACAGTTACATACTTATTATAAAATGTAATCATATTGAATATGCTGTTTTGTAATGTGTTTTTTTACCTAATAACATATTATAAAATTTTAGCCATATAAATGAATAATCTTCTATATCATTTAAAATCATAATTTAACCAATTCCCTGTTATTGGACATTTGATTTATTTCTAATTTTTTAAAAATTACAAATAATATTGTACGAACAACCTCAAACACAAATCTTTTTGTGCATTTGGGTTATTTCATAGAAAAATAACTTTTAAAAATGGGACAATCATGTATTTTCCTTCTCTGTGAGTCATATTGCCCTATAACCCCCATTCATTAAATCAGTGACTTTTATTGTTTTGGGGGGACGTGTGGGTGCCACCTGGAGTCAAAACCAAAAAAGTAATCTTCCCACTTTAAATCCAACTAGGGTTTTGAGGCAATAGCAAGATAGTAGCCTTGAAAGACAGGCTTTGTTGAAAAGATTAAAGTCTTTAAATTCTAAATTCTTCTTTACTGTCAAGAACAGAGTGTGAGGGTCTCAGATTACGGAATTTTTCTATAAAGTAACGTTATATAGCAGATAATTGGTATCGATGAGGTAAGTTCCCATCAGAGGAAAAAGGGGAAGGACAGGAAGGAAGAGGAGAGAGGAGGAAATATATTGAGGAGAGACTCAAGTGTTCTGGCTCTTCCTTTAGAGTAGAAACCCCCCAGGCTGGGGGCTGGAGAGAAATAGGTGATAGAAAGGTCTCATATAAATTACAGGTTGAGGGCTGAAGCAAAGTGCACTTCGATCTGTTTTACCTTTTGTTACTTTAGAGGCAACGGTTTATATGGTACCCCTCTATCAACATGGGTGGCAGCAAGGAAATCTTGTATGGTATAATTAGGTGGGAGGAGGGGGAGGAGGGTGGGAAAGAGAGAGAGAGAGGGCTCGGTTCCCTTGATGTATCATGTAGGGGATCCAGAAGGTCCCATATGCCCTTGTAGGGAGCACAGCTGAGGGTGCTGTGGTATAAGCTCACCACTGTGAAGGGCAAAGCGACTCTATAGCATGGGGGCTACAGGATGAATCTGGATATTAAATAGTATTTGGTGCTGAAATGCAGGAGATGTAGTACTTGCTAGAACCATTGAAGTAGGGACCTTGTTAGCAGAAGAAAATGGCGGAACTTCCTGGGAGCAACCATGAAGCATTTCCAGGGCACTATCCTCTGTATCAAGGTGCCTCGTCTCTCCTGTTGTTTTTTTTTCACCCTTCCTGTTATTAAAGCACCAAGTCACTGTACTTAGTTCCTACAGCACCCTGTCAGATGTAACTCCGTATTCGATTTTTGGACACTGGAAATGCACCCACCTGGTACCAATGAGGACTCAGATGCTTTCCTTGCCACTGGACGTCATCATGAGAAAAAAGCGAGAAAATTAGCCTCTTCTTAAGCATTGCCGAGAAACTCACTGCCCTCTACGGAAGCCTACTCCATCTTTGCTTACAACAAAAATGTTTTTTCTTAAATGCCAACGGGCTTTCCATTGTTAGCCTATCCCTGTGTTCTAGACAAAGTTTTGCAAATAGGTTTTATCTCATGTGTCAGCTCCATTTGATTGGTGGGGACACTGTGAGGCACTGTGTTGAGAAGGATTCTGAAGCTTGATCTGACTCTACAGGAAAGTGTTCATGATCAATTAGTGATGTTTGCCATGGACTTGAGAGGGGTGATTAGTGGCACTTGGACCAATTATCTGCAACCTCTGTTCTAAAGCTACATAAAATAAAAATAATCCAGCTTTAACATGCTGATGTTGCCGCTATTGGAGACTGAGCTTATTTTCCTCCTGCCCTTGTTGTTCAGGTTAAACACCCCTGGTTTTTCCCTTGTCTCTAAGTGATGTGGTCTCCAGATCATATTGTTAGCACTGGACAGTTTATAATCACCCATCCATAACATAGGGCCCACAGAAACCAACATTCAAACCTTAATTCGGACTCTTCACATCCTCACCATCATGTTATGAGCATCCACCAGGTTCCAGAGTCTCTCTTTGGCACCATTGTGAACAAAGAGGGATACTGCAGTCCTGACCTGTTTCTGTGTGTTTTGACCAGTGTGGGTTAGTGTGAGACTGCCACCTGTCCTATTCTGGTCATGAAGTGTCTGTTAAAACATCCTGAATCTCTTATCTGCTGAAATCCCTGAGGTCTTTGCATGTCTACTTTGTGGAGCTCTGCCACCTTGACCCTGGACCTCTACACTGGGGCTAGAACTCTGGACAGGGTGTCACTTTATCTCTGTCGACTCTATCTTACTCAGCTTGACCCATTGCTTCTGGCTATTGCGGTTTATCTTACTCTGGACACTGCCACACAACATGTGTGTTCTCACGTCAGTCCTCATGGAAATAAAGGGACTTGATGTGCCTCCAATTTGTAATGAGATGGAAAAGCAAAGCCAGCCACCCCCTCACCCCCCCACCACCAAAGGGGCCTCACGGCAATGAATGTAAGCTTCGTCACCCCTGGACAATGTCTCACACACTGGGGCTCCTCCCTTAAAGTCCAGCAAGGTTGGGAGCCCACAAGCATGTGATAAATTCCACATTCATCAAAGAGTTATTGCACATCTGCTGTATTCCAAGCATATATATGAATGTACGAAGATTCTAGCCCTTCTGGAGCTTATGTTCCAGAGGGAGCATTGGGGGTGGGGCATGGGTGGGGAGACAAGGCAAGAAACTTAATAAATTATGTAAGTGTGTTAGAAGGCAATAAAGACATGGAGAAAGAATATGTAGGTTGCAGTGTGGTTGAAGAGATTGAAGTGTCCAACATGGCGGTCAGGGTGGGCATTATCGAGAAGGTGACATTGTAGTGAAGACTTGGAAGAGGTAAGGGGGTGAGTCATGTGGATATCTGAAATGAGAGGAGGGCACAATGCAGGCAGAGGGAACAGCAAGGAGGTCAGTGCGGCTAAAGTGAAGCTAGTGATGGGAGGATGGGGAGAGATAGTGTCAGAAAGAAAATGAGGGCAGAACACATGTAGAGTGTATGGTCCATGTAGGATCCGGATCCTTCTCTGGGTGAGATGGGCAACCATTCTAGGAGTGATGCGATCTGCCTTACGTGCTTAAGGGGCAAGGATGGAAGCAGGAGACTAAGTCAGGAAAACCAGAAATGGAGTCCAGAGACAGATGTGACCTGTCCAAGGTCATATAGGAATCAGGGGACAGAAGCAGGAAGAGGACCAGTTCTCCTGACTGCTGCTGCCCAGAGCTCTTCACCCTGCCCCTCACCACATCAGGTACCCCAACCTTCAGATCAACAACCCCTTAGGTCCGAGGAACTTCAAACCAGTCCCCAAACCCCGAGTGAGGTTTTCGTGAAGAGATGGCGAGAGCAGCTCTGTGATTACAGCCTTAATTTTCCTCTGATTCAACACAGCTCTCCCCTTCGGCATGATTAGTCAGGTACCATTACCATTTTGTAATGAGATTAATGAGAGAATTCATTCAGAAGTCATTATCTTACCTAATAATGACCTTACTGATTACTGTATCTCCTTCAACTAGGTTACTGATTTTGATGAAAATATAATAAATATAGCTTGCAGCACCTGGAAATTTGTTCTCTGCCTGGAATAGTTCGGAGGTGAAGACTTATTTTTAAGAATTTCTTGAAAGTGATTAAATATTTTGGTTCTCCTGAGGCGGTATTTCTGTGTTTTCACAGATGACATTTTTGAAATGTATGAAATATTTGATGATAAAATATTTAATAAGCCTGGCGTTCATATTTTTCAGACATCTGTTTCTACTTTGAGACTGTCTGAATGTGATTTTACATGAAATTTCTATTTGCATGTTGTGTTGGTTTAAGAAAAAGGCTTGTGCTGTGCATGACATATGCATCTCATAAAATAATGAATGCCCGCGCCTCGTAGTCCAGAAGATATTGTACAAAAAGCATTGTGGTCTGCATATTAAAATGCATCTAAGCAAATCATTAAATAAAAACACAACCATTTCCAGGGGGGAATAATGCAACTCGACTCTTATTAATCAAGAACCTACTAGGCACAACGCTACTAGGGAGAATAAGGGATTAGTAAGACATGAGTTTCATCCTCAAGATTCAGATTCAGTAAAGGTGTATTAAGCTCCTGCTTAGGGCCTGCTGCTGTTAGACTCGTCATCCCACTTATGAGAGAGAGTGATGTAAGGACATAGGTTTCCGGACTCAAATACAGGGATTTGAAGCTCTGATTTATTCCCTGTCACCTTGGACAAGTCATTTAAACTCTCTGTGCCTCAGTTTTCACATCTGTCAAGTGGGGATAATAGCTAACTCCTTGCTTGGTTGTAAAGACGAATAATAAAATGAGAAAACAGATTCTAAGGGTTTAAAAGTCTCGCTTAAGATCACAAGTCTAGTAAGTATTGAAGCTGGGCATCCTAGCCTCTCGGACTTCAAGCTTCAAGGTCATTCTATTGTGACAATTTGTCTCTTATCCCTGCAGATTAACCTTGCTGTGAAAACAGAGCAAGCTTCAATTTTGGGACTTGGTGTAAACTCTTATGTGATTTTCATAAATCTAAATAGCTATCCTATGATACCCACTTCATTCCCAGTTCTTAATCCACGCATCACCTGTAAAGATGGATGAGCAATTTGGAGGCCTGATTGATGTGGGTTTTGCCTTATGAATTTCCTGAATTTAATGGGAGCCATGTGGTCCCAGAACCATGAATCACGCCAGCTGGAAATGCCCCATTAGAAGAAAGAGAGAACAACAGATCAGCAGGATGCTGGGAAGACATCTATGGTAATAAAACTCCACAATTGGAAGTGTGGTGTAGATACGATGAGCACTGGAGTTGGAGTCAGATCTGGTCCCTGCAGTGCCAGCATTCCT
>NW_006440132.1:6778813-6782965 GCF_000325575.1 Pteropus alecto
CTGTGGGATTGAGTGCAAATCATTTCTCCTTGTTGGGACTTGTGTTCCTCACCTTCCTCACGGGATTGAGGAATTATAACATCCCTAATTATTATTAAGTGCCTATTATGTGTCAGGCCTATTTTAAGTGCCTCACACACATTATCTTATTTAATCTTCACAAGGACCTTATGAAGCATCATTAGCCACATTTCGCAATGAGGAAACTAAGGCACAGAGAGGTGAAGTAACTTATCCAAGGCCACCCAGATAGAAAGTAACAGGGGCAGGATTTGAATGCAGGCAGTCAGGCTCTGGAACTCTGGCCCACAGCTTCTACCTATACTGTCCTCGTGGTATTAAATAAAGCACTTAATGCACATGCGAAGGCTTGTTAGAAATGCAGAATCTCAGGCCCCATTCCCAAGGTCTACTGAATCAGAATCTGCATTTTCACAAAATGCCCAGGTAATTCTTTTGCATACAATTAAGAAGCTATACCCTAAAGTCACATGCTGACAACTTGAGGGATCATGCTGCAGATCCAGAGGTAGAAATCGTGACCTAGGAAGCCAGTGCTATTTGAGAGATTCCTAGTTTATGTTTCTCAAAGGCAAAAGACACAAAGTCACAGAAATTAAGTCATGGACAGTATGGGGCCTTGTAGTATACACACATACGGCGTGAAGTGGGGGTAAGCTCTGGTGTTTTCACCAGGGCGATAAGAAGTCTGAGTGCAGAGGCCTAGCCCAGTAGGAATCAGACTGACAGGGTCTCATCTAAGCCCTGACACTGCTGCCCCCTGGGACTTTGGAAAAAGCCAGATTAAGGAGTAGACAGCTGGACAACTGCCCAGAACACAAATCCATGAGGGAAGCTAAAAGATTGCTAGCGTAAATTGGCGAAATGGAACATGTTCCATTTCCACCAAAGTAGACAGCACCCTCCAGTGGAAAATAAGGATAAAATGTTCTTCCCAAAGAGCGTTGTCTTCAGTGGACAGATCTTGGTGGGCTGCAAGTCTGTAAAAGTCTGTTCCATGGAGTTGGGCTGTTTCCTGGGAACAAGAAGCTTATTTTACTATCTAAATATCAAACCCTTTAATATACCTGCTAAGAAGTTGTACAATTCAGCAAATTGCCAACGAAAACTAGAGAGTACCAGAATCCCAGGAGAGTGGGGCATGTGCGTCAGATATTTTTTAGATTGTTGATACCACTTCTGCCTGAGGAGGCATATATATAAGTAAGTGAATTTCTTTTTCTGTACAATTTCTATTAATATGAAGCCAGTTTCTCCTCACCTTCTTGAAATGGATGTTAGACAAATATTTAAGGACATTTGTTTGAAGGGTTACCAACTACACCACCAGCCTGAATCACTCATGATCCATAATCCCTCTCTGCCCTTAGGAGAGGCTCTTCCCCACCCTGCCCTTCTCTCTTCACTAGTGGTAGAAGGGAGAAAATCAGTTTCAAAAAAAAAATACACGAAATGCCTCAAACAGTAAACTCAACAAAGGAACATCCAGAGACGGCAGAGTTGAAAAGGTCTCTAGGCCGCATCATTGGCTCCTGCTTCCTGGTGAATTATCCTGGTAAAGAACTCTGGCTGAACACGAGACAAGGACAAAGAAGCAATAAACATGGACCAGAACCCCCTTCATACAAACTCTGCCACGATTCTCTTAATACATATTTTTCAGGCGCTGCTGGGAATGCGAAGCTATTTTATTGTAAAGTCTCCTCAAATTGCTTACGAGCGACTAGAGCTAGTGACTAACAGCCAAAGTTTGGAACTAGACAGATTTGGTTCCACAATTCTCTGCCACCATCTATGCATTAGAATGAGATTTCTTTGGAACTATATCTGCACCCCCTCTAGATCTTAACATTAAAATAACTGAATTTCGGTACCCTTCAGAGCTATGTCCCTAGCCAATTGATTATTATTATTTCCATTTCTAGAACATTGAGTTAATTCATAAAGAGCCAGTTAAGAAAACTCCAAATAAAGCTACTAATTGTTTTCTCATCACTGGACTTTCAATTATATAGTGACGTTTGTTCTTAAACATTCAGATGCCATCAGAGGCCTGCACTCAGGCCTGCACTCTGAAACGATTTCATTGAAGGTTGTCAAGCTAGCATGGACTAAAAGACCTGTCCTCGAGTTATTTAATTTTCCTCTCTTTTCCTGGTATTTATTCACTTCTGTAATTCCCTCAATGCCTATGATTCAAAGTTGTACTTTGTAAAAGTTCAATAAAATTTGTTCAAATTGGATCAGGCTAATCTAGTCCTTGAATTTCTAGTTAGTAGTGTTTTTTCACTCAATTAGGCATTACAGTTTTTCATCCAGATTCATATATATGCCTACAAATACTATAACAGAATAGAATCGTGGTTTTTCTGGGAATTATTTCTATCCTCCACAGAGCCACTTCTTCACCCTCATAAAACATGCTTGACAAAAGAAAAGGAAATATTCCTTGTTATGGTGATTGGTGCCTTATTTCTTTGTTTTCCTAGAAAACAAAATCAAGATGTATGCTTGCTGCACTTATAAAATTTTGAAAGCAACAGCAGAGGTTTTGTCAGAGAAACAGACATCAGAGTCCTATCCCCAGTGTGCAAGCATGTCATAAATATGCATTGTCATTTTAAATCATTTTAGGCTAATTTCCTCATCTATCAGTGCAGAGAGTCAATAGATACTGACTCTGGTTAAAAAAAATAGTTTAAAATTTTAAATAATGGCAGGTTTTACATAATGTATAGTCAAGATGATGTTGTTCATTCATGCCTTGCCTAGCTCTCTTGCTCCAAACACGCAGCCATACTAAATAAAATATAAAGAGAGAAAATTAAAAAGACATGGTCCTGCTCAGAATCAAGCGAAGCTTGATTTCCATGGACCAAGAATGAAAAGTGGGAAGGGAGGCTATAAAAGTGAGCCTCCAGAGCTCCAGGTTGGGAAGCAAGTAGAAGGAGTAGGAATGTGGATCCTCAGATGTCAGAAGAGTAACAGCTTCCAACATGAGATGAGGCACCAGAGCCAGGCTCATAGCCCCACCCCAGGTATCTGAATGGGTGCCCTCTGCTCTTTAGAGAAAGCTGAAAGAGTCTTCTGGTGGCTTCTAGGGGTTACATCTCATATGAAATTGCAAGCTTAGGGCAGCAGTAGGAGGACAGAGGCTCACATCCAAGACGTCAATCAAGCTTTTGACTCAGCGAAAGCATCTGCAACATCCCCAATGTCATCACTAGGCTGAAGTCTCAGGCTGCTAATGTAAGAGCTCATTCTGAACCCAGGGTCCTAAGGCATTGGGTAGAGACAGCCATATAACTGCTAGACTCAAAGGAATGCAAGAAGAGAGAAAGAGATTTTCTACTTAGATGAGCCTGCAAACCAAAATTCGAAAACACCTGAAAAAGTGATATCAGTAAAAATGGCTAAGTAAAGGCTCGCAAAAATTCTCTCTTCCATTAAAGCAATGAGAATTTTTTTTTTTAAATCTCAAATTCATCTTTTTTATAACTCTGGAAGTTAATCAAAGGCTCACAGCAATCTGAAAAGCATTTCTGCAAGAAAAAAAAAAACAAACAGCTAAAGGACAGAAAGTGTTGTGGCCATTTTAATTTGCTCCATTCTCATCTCGTGCTCTCCAGGTCCGTGGTACCTTGAAGATCAATTGTCTACAATTATAGTAAAATAAATAAATAAATAAAAATAAAAAGAGCAGCCTGACAGCCACTAGAGGAGCAAAATAGGGTTGAAGCTCCTTCAGATTCCAGAGACTTGTCATCATTTGACCTGTCTGATGGTTGCCTGAGAGACTCCACTTCACAAGCTGTCTTTATTCGACTTGAATCAAAGCACACAGAGAGCTGAGGAAAACAGCAACCAACTTAGATTTCTATACCCAGGTGATCTATCACTCCAGAGGGCGGGCAAAATATAGAATGTATTTCCCAGATGTACTATTTACTACCCATCAAGAAGTCTGAAATCAAAGAGAAGAATGCAAAGAAAATGATGGACATAGAAATTGATCAAATATATTAGCAAATTTTATTAACTATTGACTGCACAATAATCATTACACCATCTACTGTGTTTAAACAGAAATGAAACTAAATACATGGACTGCAACAACAAAGAAGATTGGTT
>NW_006440132.1:6783000-6833745 GCF_000325575.1 Pteropus alecto
AAAGAGTGTGCCATCACCCTCAATTGACCAAAAAGTGAGTAGAGATATTGAATAACTGTGGATTGTATTTTTAAATATTGTATATTTAATTAGTCATTAAATATACACATCAAATTTTTAAAGGTAACCACTAAAGGAATATAAGTAAAATCTAAGCTTTCTAATCAGCTGAGGTAAAAAGAGGAAGATATATAGAAAGCTTTATTAATTCAACAGAAAGCAGGAAAAAGAAAAAAAAAGGAACAAAGAAAAATAATACAAATTTTAAAGATGTAAAATAAGTCCCAAAGCAGGGATCAAATAAATATAAGCAGATTAAGTTGACTTTAACTAAAGAAACTATTGGATTTAATTAAAAGAAAATAACAATGGTTCTGACCATTTAGTTTTTCATACCTTTCACCCCTTAACTTTGGAGAAATCTTTAGCAATAAATATTGCTTTTTTGAAGAAATGTATATTTGAAGTGCCATTCCATTTCTTTCTCTGTTGCTATATTTAAGTATAACTAAATTTAATAATTTCAATTTTAAATTAGCGTGGACAGTATAAAGTTGTTCTTGTAAAATTCTTTCTTTTCTCTCTTTCTCTCCCATTTCTTCCCTCCTTCTTTCTTTCTTGGTATATTCACATGCTGATGCTGCAGCAGTTGTAACCCATATGTTTCCTACCCTCTTATGGAAAGCCGTGATATTTTGCACTGGGCCAATCTTGAAGTAGGACGCCACAAGTTCTTTAGGTTTATCATTAGGAATTTTACTTATTCCGAAGGATTTGTGAGCCAATAGACACTGCCGATGATTTGCTAGGAGAAACAGACACAGCGCTTGCTGCACACTATGCTGCAAACAACTTAACAAATCCCTATTAGACACTACGCATCAAGTCCTTCTCCGCTATCACGATCAACTAGGTAGGGCTGCTATACCCTTGGGATCCTCTCCTTCCCTCTCAAACTTCTCAGCATCTGGCTCTAGCTCCCTGACTCCTGTTCTCTTGACCTCTTTATTCAGGGAATTAAACTTTGTTGTAGCCCTTCCAAAATTCTCATTACCTATACCATTGCCTCATTCAGCAAAGTTACTACTTATGTTCTCAGTACCGTGATGCCCTCTCTTTAAAAAGTAGTAAAAACTATGAATAACAATTGACCTTTTTTCTTTCACACAAGAGATGGCTTATATGAACGCAAAACTTGTCAAAAGTTCTCACCTTTGATGTTTTCAGTGGAATCATATTGCTGAAAGAAAAATTAAAATAACTCAGAAGCCTTCTTTTGGAGAGAGAGAGGGTAGAGAGTGAAAACAACAAACAAAATTAAAAAGAATCCTTAATAAAAAAACTCTAAAAATGTCATCACCCTAATACAGCATTATATATTTTTTTCCAATTTCCTTTCAATATCCACAGAGTTTAGATATCTTCAACTACAGACAGTTCTCTAAGATATATTTATCTATGATTTAAATCCATATTAAATCCATTTAGGCATCTTAATCTTTGTTGCCACTTTTTGGGCGTTTTATACTGATTAAATCATCAACATTTCACAAATGATATTTTTATCTTTTAAGACATCCATCCATATTTTGCTTGATCCATAACTCTGGTATTGAGATTCTAGTGAAGAATCAAGACAGGAGGCTTTACAATTGATTGTACTTAGTGTCTTGGGTACCACTGAAAACTGTGTTAGAAATATCAGTTTTGAAGAAAGGATTTTTAACAAATAGCCTGACATGTCCTTAAATTATTCAAAACTAGAATTAAGAGGAACAAATTACATACACAAGGATAACAACTATCCCATAATCAAGGGACGGTGCAAATGTTTAAAATAACTCTTAGAAATATGAAATTATCAGAAGTACTCCTAGACAATTAAATAACAAATACCGTGTCAAAAGATGATAAAATGAAAGAGAATATGATAATTGAATAGATATAAAAACACCTAAAGGCAGAGGGATAAAATTTCAGAGAATTGGTTATTAGATGAATTGATAATTAAGCAAAGTGATTTTCAAGGATTTGGTCTGTTACCATTTCAACCTAGTTGCAATCTGAATATTCATTTCATATTCTATTTTTCTCATTTCACATTATAACTAAAGCATTTTCTTCTTTGTCACATATTCTTTATAAAATTAATTGCTATTTCAATGGCATTTGCTTTTTCTGATTATAAAAGTAATATATGTTCATTATAGAAAATTTTGAAAATACATAAAAGCATAAAGGAGAAAACAAAAATCAACCATAATCCCATCATCTGGAAATAACCATTGTTTCGTTTTAATGAACATCATCCCAGTCTCAGTGGTATTGGGAAGAGGTGTATATATATGGCAATTACTATTTTTAATCTCAGTTTATTATTCTGTTACAAATTGTCTTATAATTCTACCAGCTATTTCCAATTTGTGGGTTAGTTCTTTCACTTCTGCTTTTTTTGCCTTTATAGATGATACTGGGTTAAATAGTTTTACATGTGTAACCTTATCTTTGTTGAATTTTTTTTCCCCCTCAGGAAAAATTCCTAAGAATAGGATTTTGAGATCAAAATTTCTTATTACATAAAATTTCAACCCCCAGATTGCTCATAAGAAAAGAGCCCAGTCCAGAGAAATGCAGGGACTTGCCTAAAGTTATTGAGCACTAAAAAATAGCCTAGGAACTAAGTCTTCTAATTCCCAGCTACCTCGTGGTCTTACACCACTCAGCTCATTTAGGATGGCAAGACATTCCAGATATGGGGAATCCATTGTTGTTGGAAGCCATTCGGTTTGTTATTCTTTTCCCATTAAATTAAAGAGACTATAAAAGTTTTCTAATAACCAAATCCTTCAAAATGAACTGTTTGAAGGCTCTAAAGTTTTACCCAGGGGCAAGGTATTTACTAGGCTAAAATAAATCTCTGCAAAGCCTTTATAGGATCCTTAAAACCTGATTCTACAACAAAATGCTTGTTTTTATTATAAATTGAATTTTTATCATCAGCACAAATGCAAACAATGTGATGACATAGTAAACATAAAGTGTATAAGCAGTCATAAATATTCACACACCTACAGCAGAAGTAAATGTTACCTAAAGCAACAGTTTGGGCCAAATTCTGATGGGCACGCCCAGAGAAATGGAGGATTCAGAATGTGAGCCAATCCCTGCTCGTCCCCGCCCCCTTTGAAAGGAAAGGTCAGAGAGGGATAAAGATCGTGGTGGCTCCACTTCTGAGGCCTGGATGGCTGCTCTGTGGGAAACATGAAAGCCTTGGGAAGAGGCCTCCTGTGAGGCAGCATGGGAAGATTGAGATGGCCAGACACCACCGGCTGATTTATCCTTCTTTTTTGCTTAATTGAGGCAAAATTCTCATACATAAAATTCACCATTTAAAAGTGTATAGTTTAAGTAGCATTTACTAAATTCACGATGTTGTACAAATATCGTCTCTATCAAGTTCCAAAACATTTTCATCAGCCAAAGTCAGAGAGCCCCAGCAGGCCAAGAGGTAGAAGCCTGGTGGCAGGACCCTGGCAGTGTGCTTGGGAACTGCCCCTGCCCCACGGCGGCAGGTAGAGGTAGCGGGGAGGGGGCGGCATGAAGACTAATAGCATCGCCTCTAAGGGGTCAAGGGAGCTCTCCAGGAGAAGCAAACATGATGACATTCAGAAAATGCAGAGAAGTCAGCTGGCTGGAGTAGGCAAGGGAGAGCACGCAGTGCTTTGTCGTGAGGACAGTTGGAGAACCACCAACAAAGGAGTTTAAGCCAGGAAGTGCTGTGATCCACTTGATGCTTTCAACTGATGTCTCTGGTCGTGATGCAGAGAATTGGCAGGAGGGAGGCAAAAGTGAAAGCATAGATACCAATCTGGGGGCTGTAGAGGTCCAGGCCAGAAATAATGGGCCTTTTACCACGCCGTGTCAGGAAAACCGAGAACAGGAGACAGACTCGAGAGATTTTCAGAGCGGCAGTGTGACAGGAGAAGTTGATGGACTGGACATGGAGAGTGAGAGAGACCGAAGTCAAGGCTATTGCTCAAATTTTTAGTTTGAGAGGGTGGTTTCCAGTGGTACCATGGAAGACAAGGAATCCAAAAGGAGGAAAGGGTGAATATGACGAGGTCAGTTTTGGACACGCAGAAGTGGAGGTACCTGGGAGACATCCAGAGAGAGACAGGACCCACAAGACAGCTCCAGCCTCATTTTGCCACCCCTTAGAGCCAACTCTATATGGCAATTACTATTTTTGTTCTTGTAAGTGGCCTGGCCTCAGTAGATACTCAAGAAGTATTTGCTGATTGAATAAATGGGCGACTGATTGCTGGCCCACTTACATACCTTGCTCACTTTGTTTTGTTCCCTTCATTTATTTCTTCTCTTTGCCTATTTAAATCTTGCCCATCCCATCAAGGAGCTACCATCTCTACAGCCAGTCCGCAGATCCCAGTTCAGGAGCTGTGAGGAGCTCTGGAGATGGGGGTGTGAGACACATGTGTCTGGCGGCTTCATTTCCAGCACTGTCATCTTCTTTCTTGACCTAGACACAGGGACAGTGGAGGGCCTCCAGAGCAGGGTGCAGGCTCTGAGGAAACCTAAGTGGGAAGGGCCAGACCTACATGTTCAGTGGATCAGGGAGCACGAAACTCTCTGGCTGGGATGGTTTCCTGTCTGCCTGCCCAAGTGTAAGACTCAGTGACGGCAGTCATGAAGCCAACAGGCTCTGCCAAGGCAGCTGGAACTGACCGTGCAGTTGCCTGTAATGTAGGTCAGTGTGTCAGACGCCAAAGCCTGGAAGGAGTCAAGAGGGAGGAACCATGAATCCCTGCTCCTAGGGCTAAGGAACAGGCAGTGATGAAAGGGAAGGGGATGGCAGCTTGGACACTCTGCCAGGTTCCCTGGCCCAATGTGTACTTTCTGTGCACTTGGCTCGCTTTCCTCATTGTACTGAGTGCACTTCAATTCAAGTCCCGCCTCCTGCGCTGCTTCTGCAGAACTATCATTCAGGAGGCCTTCTCCACTTCTCTCTGCCTGTTCGTATCCTACCCCACATTCAGAGCCTGAATCAAGTGGACGCTCAGTCCTTTTTAGCTGTTGCTTATTTTGATTCAGTACCATGTCCCCCGGGGAGCCTTTCCTATCTCTTCCTTCACCTTCCAACTTCCCTCACTCTGAGATCCTATAACCTTTCATATGAGGCAGCCAGTAGAGCCTAGAGGTTAAACTCTGGATTCAGCTTGTCTGGATTCAAATTCTGGTTCTACTACTTGACAGCTGTCAGAGTCTAGGCACATTACTTAACCTCTCTGCACCTCGGTTTTCTCATCTGATAACCAGTGTTAATAAGCTTCTACCTCATAGAACTATTGCGGGTATTAAGTGAAACAATGCCTGTAAGTATAGTACAGTGCCTGGCAAATGGAAAGTACTCAGCATCCACTATTACTTGGAAAGTCCGTGTTTCCTGGACTTGTCTCTGGGGTGTGTGTGTGTGTGTGTGTGTGTGTGTGTGTGTGTGCGCGCGCGCACATGAGGAGCAGAGCTTCTCTCTCCAACAAGCGTGGGTTCCTTGAGGAAAGGCAAACCAATGCTTCTAATGCAGGTCTATAAATAATCCTTCGTGTTGCCTTTTATGAAGGTCGCTTGACAGCAATCAGGAGAGAGCTGATCTGAGAGAGGCTCTTTCCCCAGCCAGCTTGAGAAGAGCTGGCGTGCAGGCCTCTGACTGAGCCTTTTCTGCGGTCTGGCATGCAGACCTCTGAGCCTTTTCTGCGGTCTGGCATGCAGGCGTCTGAGCCCAGTCTGGCCTATATACTAAAGCCAGGGAGACCCAGGACGTTTACCAGCAGGTTCTCTCTGAGATTCTTGCCTGCTTGCTTCACTTAATCAAACTAATCAGCACTGGACTTTAAGCTCCCAAAGGGCAGGTTCTCTCTGAGATTCTTGCCTGCTTACTTCACTTAATCAAACTAATCAGCACTGGACTTTAAGCACCCACGTATCACTCCCTGCATAGGAAGATGGCATTTGTAAAGCATTTGTCACAAGCCAGGGAGTGTCCTAAGCATTTTATGTGCATTTTCCCCAATGTTTACAGGAGTTCCTTGAAATGGTAGTATCACCCCCACTTGAGAGATGAACAAACTGAGGCAGAATGATCCTGAGATTATGGTGCCAGGAGTGGCAGGACGGAGTCCCCATCCCAAAAGCTGTGAGTCTTGAAAGCCACCCAGGCAGTGCTGGGCACACAGTAGGTGCTTATATGTACTTGCCAGAGGATGAGCTCATTCTTATAATTTAAAGCAGCAGTTTCCAGTGATCTTTTTGGACCCAATAACCTAATAGCTGTGAGATTCTTTAAAAAGAAACAAGTTATTTGAAATAGTCTTTAAAAGATGCTCTTATGGAAGCTGATCTTGGGCCTGCAGAGGAATTCCCATAGGATATCAAAAAGCCAGAGGGAAAGAACTCAGTGTAGGTATTTACATATGGACCTGGTGAGACAAAGCTCCTACTGCACCCTGGACTCCAACCAAATATTTTGCAGCAGAGAGAGATCAGACTTTCCCCAACAGAGATTGCTAGGGTAATGGCAAAAAGTACTGAAATGGAGCTAACGGAGATCTCCTCCTTTCCAACCCCTTATTGGTTTCTTCTTTCTTTGAAGCTGTATATGTCCCTTAACCCAGCTGTCAAGCATGGCACTCAGCCAATCCTACCAGTGAGAAGAGTATAAATCCTACACATTACAATATGTTGTAGGTAAACCCCTGATGAAGGGTCAAACTCTGGATCTGAGGGATTATAAACCTATAGACTAATTTAGAGTCTGTCAGGCTTGGATTTGAATCTACTCACTGACCCTGTGAGCTTTAACAGATTATTCCACTGATCTGAGCCTCGGTGTGTTCCTCTGTAAAAAAGTTCTATAAGGGATAAAGTGAAATACTGTCTGTGCAGTGGATGCTATGGTGCATCACCTGAGCCCCTCTTTCCAGTTGGGGGCTCATGCTTCGGGGTGCAGGGAGAATTGGTGGCTGATGGCTCTCAGCTGGGAATATGTCCATCCCCATAGGCAGCCCACATCCAGTGACTGGTCTGTGCGGGGGGATAGGGGTCCAGCCTCCTTGCCTTGATTGGGTTGGAACAGCTCTAGAGCTCCCAGTGGGATGGGCTGAGGCTTCTATTGTAACTGCATTGCAGCCCATTTCTCTCTTTGCTCTGTCCTGTGTCCCTCACTCCCCCAAGGTCTTGTTTCCAAGAGCACTGCCCTAGAAAACGTCTGTGTGCACCTCTCAGGCTCAGAATCTGTTCCCCAGTGTGATGCTTTATCTTATATGTCAAGTTGGCCAAGGCACCCAGATATCTGGTCAAACACCAGTCTGGATGTTGTTGTGAAGATATTTTTTAGATGGGATTCACATTTGAAATAACAGACTTCGAGTAAAGCAAATTAGCCTGCATAATATAGGTGGGCCTCATAAAATCAGTTGAAGGCCTTAAGAGAAAATTGACTTGACATCCCCCAAGAAAGAGAGAATTCTGCCTCCAGGCTTTCTTCAGACTCAAGCTGCAGCATCAATTCTTCCCTGGGTCTCTAGCCCACCCAGCTGCCCTGCAGATTTTGGACATGGCAGCCTCCATAATCTCGTGAGCCAATTCTTTAAACCTATCTATATCTATGTTTATGTCTATATCTATAACACACACACACACACACACACACACACACACACACACACACACACACACACACCCTGTTGGTTCTGTTTCCCTGGAAAACCCTAATACACCCAGGAACCCAATCTAAGACCTGCAAAGCGCCTGTGGGAAGTTGTCCCCAGATAGTCATTTATATTAATCCATGGAAGAGCTGAGGGGGTTTCTGTACTTCTCTGGGACTCCGTCTTCTAATCTGTGAAGTCTCTCTCAGCTCCCACGCCCTGTGGATCCATGCAGGTGCCCCTGGATAGGCTGATTTCTAACTCAGGCTCTGTGGAATTAGATGAGGTGTGGGAGAGGACTTGAAATCAGAGGCCCTAACTCATGTTTTTCCTTTGATTTCCTTTCTAGCACTGTACTTGGAAATTAATCTTTGTTGAATAAAAATGGTTTATGGTAATAATGTTTCTCTCCCAGCAAGTAAGGTGTGGTGGGCAGCAGTCTACATGCTTAGATAACATGTGATCACCATCATTGAGTTTTGGTGTCTACAATAGCTTCCTATAAATAGACGTTTGAAAAGACATACTTTAAAACGTACTCTGCAATTATGAATATGAACATCTGTTAATATTTTAGAAGACCCGGATTAAGTTAGAAAATGTCAGGGCAAAGAATGTACAAGAAAATATCCACATCCTTTGGTTTTCACTTTTGTCCACAAAGGTGCTGGGATACCCAGGGCACAGTGTTTCTTGTGGGGCGAGTTCAAGATCATTAAAGCATGAAGCCGACACACCAACGGAGCCCAGTATATCAGCTGTCCTCAATATAGGGTCCCTCTCCTTTAAAGGCTGGAACTTCACCAGAACATAGGTATTCCTGGACACTTGAACCTCACCTAGAAGTACTCCCAGAGGTCTTAAACCTCACCATGCAAAAGAGGCCACGCGTGACCCAGAATGCCCGCCGGAGCCAGCGCCCCAGAAACGGCTGAGCCAGTTTGTAGTTTCAAAGAAATCACAGCCTCTGTCAAATGACATCATCTCTCCCTGCAACCCTGACGAGTCATTACAGTATTTTGAGGCCAATCTTGCCATGCTTGATCAAGCTTCTGGCAGAAGTTTCCCTTTTTATTTATTTATTTGATTAATTTTTGTTTTGTCAAGAGGAAAAGAAAGCTGACTCTCGGAACAACTGGACAGAAAAGCTAGTTCATTCTGCCTGGTTTTCTTGGTGGCTGAATTTTGTCTGAAGTGCGTCTTTGGAGGCTCATTATATTTAATGTATTTGTAGAAAATGAGCCATTTTCATTAAGATGTTTCTAATGCATGACCATGAAACTGCGTGGTGTTTCTTTATCTGTGTTATCTCTTTTATATGGGTAGTTATGCCCCTTTCCATTTTGCTTGTGTGTTCTTGTTTCCTTTGATTAGATTTGCCAGAAGTTTCTATGTTTTTAAAAATTTTTTAGAAGATCTAGCTCTTGGTTTTATTTATTAATTCCATTGGATTTTGGTACTCTAATTTATTTACTTTAATCTTTATTTTTATATCATTCTTATCATTTTCCTTTGGGTTATTTTTGTTCCTTTTCTAGTATACAGAGTTGGTCGCTTTTCTCTTTTTGATAACGTTGTTTAAAGTTGTGAATTTCTCTCTAGGTGTTGCTATGTCTGAATTATGTAAAATAATCTATTCACTATTTTCGATTGGTCAATGCACGTCTTTGTAGACAAGTGAGATCTTTTAGGGAAAAAAATATGATGAACAATAAAAAACAAGCAGAAAGGAAAAAAATTAAATCACCAAAAATTCCATTTTCCAGACAGATATGTCGATTTTAGTATACATTTTCTAGATTTTTCTCCTTTGAAAACTTACACATACAGATTTTAAAATCTTTGCAAAATGTGGTAACACTTAATATCATTTCATAAGATGTGTTCTTTATCTAAATTATAAAATTAGGACAATCTAGTTATTAAAACTAGATTTACACTGTCAATTTTACTGGCAGTCGAGGACTTATTTTGTTATGTGGATATTCTATAATTTATATTACCAATTACTTCTTGTTAGACATTTAGGTCGTTTCTATTTATTTTGTCATCACACACACACACACACACACACACAATGTATATTCTTGTTGCTGAATATTTGCAGACCCCCATGATTATTTCCTCAGGATAAAGTGATAGTAATAGAATTGCTGGCTGAGAGAAGTGGCCAGGGCTTTAAGACTGTTGATGCATCATCTTTCATTTCCCCCTGGAACAGTCGTACCAGTAATTTGCTCTTAGACTGAAAGCCCATTTCCATCTACTTTCAGCAACACTGAGTATTTTTAACATGGGACCATTGGTGGGAGAAGAAATGGTTATTTTATCCAAATTTATTTTATCGTTAGCAAAAGTGAATATTTTTATACATTTATTGTCCACTTGTATTTTTTTTGGACTGCCTTTCATATACCTTATCCTTTCTTCTTTATTCTTATTAATTGGCAAAGGCTGTTTGCTCTTTGTGATATATATTACAAAATTTTGGCCATTTTATTGTTAGACTTTCAAATTTGTTTAGGTATTTTTGCCTCATGGAATTTGTAAAGTTTTATTTAGTTAAATATATCAGTCTTTTTACTTTCATGGCTTTGTCTTTGCACATATGTTTAGAAAGATCTTATACAATGAAGATCAAATTATTACGCATTTTTATTATTTATTTGTTTATATTTAAATCTTGTATGCATCTGGATTTATTTTAGTGTGACAGAAGCGGATTTTATTTCTTCCCAGTAGCCAGTTGGTCTCTGTCATACCTCAACCTTTGCCCAAGGATATAATCATAATTATATAAAATAATTTATATAGGTATAGATAAAATCGCACCCTTGCATCTGTTTCCGGCTTTCTATTTTTGTACCATTGACTGTCTATTCATTCACAGAACCAGCTCCAGTTCACAGTAGTGGCTGAAAGGGCAAGCTTTGGAGTCATTTCGGTGACACTTGGATCTGTCTCCACCCAGGCTGATAAGCTCTTTCTGACTTGGACAAGTCACTTAAACTCTGAACTTTGGTTTCCTTGAGGGTGGTTCTGAGGATTAAGTAGGAGGAAGCATGTAGAGTTCTTGGCTCTGTTCCTGGCACACTCAAGGATTCAATAATTTAGATATTACTGCTGTTGACACAGATATACCTGGATGTCAGCTGGCCCCTGCCCCTAGGATAAATTTGGCTTCATCCCCCAGAGCGAGTGGGGAGAGGGAGCTGGGCAAGTCCAGAGCCCATTCGAGATTGCAGTGAGTCCCAGGGCCAGCCCTGCTGCCTCTGCTGACCTTCCCCCCGTATGCCAGTTGTGAAAGTCTGTCCCTGCTTAGAGTTCTAGCCCTCCACCCCCATCAGAACTTACTCCCATGGCAGTGATGACCACACTGGACATACGTAAGTCCAGGAAGGAGGTGGGGCAGAGAAGCACTTACGCTGAGGACAGGTGAGCATATAAAGTAGAGCAGGAGGCCTCCCATTAGGGCCACTGTTCCCAGCATCCCCACCACAGTTTTCATTCTCCTGCTCTTAACTATCTTAGTGCCTCTCTCTCTCTCTGTGCCCCCTCCCTTCCACCTCCCCTCCCCTCCTCTCTCCTACTTCTGTCCTTACCTACAGAATCAAAAGCACAAATGCCTTCCACGCCTTCCCAAGAGCAACTCTCCCATCTCTGACACCTGGGCTCCTGCCAAGTCCATACCCACAGGCGCTCCTCCTCCCTCAGAGGACCCTGGCAGGGCGTTTCTCCAAACTAGATGGTTCTTTCTCTAAGAGGGGTTTGTTACCAGCTGTTAAGATGTTGCTGTAGTCTTTGCCTTGTTACATTACTAATAGTAATAATAATAATAATAATAATGCATCTACAGTTGTGCAATGCTTACCATAAGCTAGACACATACTCCATACTATATCTTTTAAACTTCGCAACAATTCTATGAGGCAGTTACCGGGGGAGGAATGTTATGGGTGGGAGATGACTGGGGCTCAGAGGGCTGATGTGACTAAATCAGGCCACAGAGAAATATCAGAGAGGGGCTTTGTGCATACTCTAGAACCCGGGCTCTACTGTCCCCAGCACTCCTGACTTTTTAAGGCCCTTGATAAATATTTTTAACTTGTCCATCTTAAAGATTCTAACAGCCTTCTGGTTTCAGGCAGGGGACTGACAGGATCCGATGTGCATATTAGAAAAATCCCTCTGGCTATAGCGAAGAGGGTAGATAGACCACCTAACCTGCCATTATGCCTGGCCCAGGACTCTGTACGTGGCATGGGTTCAGGCAGCATATTTCAAACATTATTATCTTCTGCCCTGAATTTAAATCTCTATACAATGGGGGTTGTGGCCTCTGCTTTTATATCACTACATCCCACCAGTGACAGAAAAGCTAGCTAAATGCATGTCTTGAGTAATAGCCATGGGAGAAATTTAGGGAGGCATCATTATATCCACTTTACAAATTGGTCAGCTGTGAGCTACAGAGAGGTCAGGAGGCCAGGCCAGCCCCCATGCAAATCTTTGGCAGAGCTGGGATTAAAATCCAGACTTCTCAACACTGCATCTGGTGACATCCCTGATCCACATTGCTTCCAGCCACCTGTTCTCATGCCCCCTTTGGGACTCCCAGGCTCTGCTTCCAAAGACAGGTCTCATGTCTCCCTTCTGCTAGGAGTGCTGATCCTGCTTTTCTTAGTTACACTGAGTCTCTGTCCAGGTCTCTGTCCTTGGAGCTAAAGTGCTCAAATGCTCCCAACTCTCATATAGCTGGGCTCTGAGCTAGTCACTTTATACCTACCAGTCACTGGATCCTCAAGACCACTTTGTGAAGGGGAATCAACATCCCTGCGCTGGGGCTGCCTATCCAACAGCCACGCCTTCTCTCCCACAACTCCTGCTGGGAAATAGACCCTGGCAGGGTACTCTTTGTGCAGAGCCTTCACTGATTGGTCCGAGGAGGCACGTGGCCCACCAAGGGCCCACCCATAGGCTGGACACCTATGACACAGTGGGCCCAAGGGGCTCATCTTTGGAGCTTCTTCAAATTCTAATGTCCTCCCACTCCATGCACATACTTACAATAAACCTCCTTTTCTTAAGACAGCATAGAGTTCCCCAGTCCTCACAACCAAGATTCTGATGCACCTTTGTATACAGATGAGAGAACACAAGCTCTGGGAAGTTTCAGAACAAAGTCACACAGGTAGCAAGTGGCAGAGCTGAGACCGAAACCCGATACCCTCTGATGCCAAAATCCATGTTCTTTCTGGGGCTCAACACAGGGTTTACCAGCTTCCCAAAGGAGCTACTGCCAACTGCAGATACCAGCTCCTCTTCTCTGGTGTCTAGCCTCCTGGTTCAGGCCATTGTCTTTAGCTAATCTTTATGGGGTACAAGCCACATGACAAAGTGCTAAGGCCTTCACATAATGCATATGGTTTTAGCCTTTAAGGTTGGTATGATCAGCCCAGTCTTATAGGCAAACCACAGTTCAAAGAAGTGAAGTGACTTACCCAAAGTCAGAGAGCAAGTGTTGATGGTGCCAAGACTTAAGCCTGGGTTGATCTGCCCAGGGCCTCTGCTCTTAACTCCTACACAGGCAGGGACGACAACAACCACCTCTTTGCTGTTTCCTGCGCACATCAATGTGCTGTCAGGTGCATACATTCTCTCATGCTGTTTCCGGTTTTCCTTCTGACATTCTATCTGCCCTTCGGAACCCATTATAACTACCCTTCCTCCATGAAGTCCTCCCTGATCCCCTTGCTGATGGTTTTCTCTTCATTTGCATCCCAGAGCTTACTCTCCTGCCTTGGGTGGTGGGTCATTTCTTTTGTTGATTAGCCTCCTAGCAAAAAGAAGACAGGAACTATGTTGTGTTCATTTCTGAGAACTTAACACCTGGTATTTCGCAGTTTACAGAGCACCCTCAAGTCCATTCTCTCTTGATCTATAACATTGCCCAAGAGTCAGCAGGTGGAGACAACCATCCAGTCTTACAAATGAGGAAACTGAGGCCGCAGGCAAGGGTCCACTGGCCACTAGCATGCTGCTGACCCAGGCTCAGGCCACGATGGCCTGATTAAAAAGCCCTGTTCTCTGGACCTGGCTTTGCAATGCAGATTTCATACAAAGGCCAGGCAGTGAGTGACTCCAAATACATATTTACAGGTTTGTCAAGTGTTGCAACCAGCCTGCAGATTCTGGCTCCCTGCATAAAGAGACCTCATGAAAGCCAATGAAGTCACACCTCCCACACCCAGAGCTCCTGCCTGCTGGCACCAGTGCAGTCCTTCCCAGGGTGAATTCCCACTGAATATATTCACATGACCTGAGGGCCAGCAGCATGCTAGGGGCCCACCAGCTCATGGTCCTAGGGAGGGGCCAGCAGACCCCCATGTGACCACTGAGAAAGATGAGAGAGAAGGCTGAGGAGTGTTCCTGAGACTTGGAGCAAGCTTGTGGCAGAGGCTTTCTCACTCTCTGGGGAGAACTGGAATTGGGGTTCTGTGCAGGATGCAGCTGCGACCCCTCCATAGTCTTTTCCTCTGTCTGTGTATTAGTCAGGATGATGGGTTATTCAGGACCAAACAGTCCCCCAATCTCTGTGCCTTAACACTATAAGAGTTCATTTCTTGCTCATGAAAATCCACTGAGTTCCCAGTGAAATGACTCTGTGATACAGGCTGCTTTGATCTCGTGGCTCCCGTCTCGGTCCGAGGTCCCCTGCATCTATGATCACTGTGGCACGGGAAGAGAGAAGCCAGGGAATTTCTCTGGAATCATACTGCCGCGGCCTGAAAGTGCCACATGGCACTTCCATTCCTATTTCATAAGCCAGAAATACTACATGGTCTCGATAACTGCAAGAGAGCTGGGGAGTGTTCTGTATAACAAGAGCAAAAGTGCATGTGGACACCAGTAATGTCCATTATCTTCTTTATAGGCACCCAAAGATTGGGGTCTCTCTCCATCTCCCCTCCACTCAAATCTCCTTAGAGATACTCATTTAGGGACATATTTTAGTCAGCAATTACTTCACTTATGCTGCATAACAAACCACTCCAAAACTCAGTTTACAACAGCAAGCATTCCTTTTTCTTGTCAATGAGTCTGCAAATTGACTGGCGTGGCTATGCTCCAGGTTGCAGGCTGGCCTAGCCTGGCTGCAGGCATTGGGTTGGATTCATTCTGTACCTTGGATCAGCAGTTGTTCTGGGCATATTCTTCTCACGGTAGATTAGAGAAGCACAAGAGGCCAAGTCAAACCACACCAGCACATTTAAGACCTCTGCACACATCACATCTGCTAACATTCCATTGGCTAAAGCAAGTCACATGGTCAAGCCTGAAGTCAAGGGTTGGGGAGGTGCCCTCTGCATGAGAATGTAAAATTCTATTAAAGGAGGAACTAAAGATTTGGTAGCGATGATCCAGTGTGCCATGAGAGGTCTTTGGAAAAAGCACTGGGCTTGGGGTTCCAGACAGTGGTTTGAATCCCAGCTCTACTTTGGCCAAGCCTCTCTACCTACCTCTCTGAGCTTCCACAGCCACTAATACCTTTCTCTCAGGATCTCTGTGTGATTCAATAATCACAAATAACAGTTGAGTTCCCATGATATGACATGTCAAACACTAGGAGAAATGCTTTATATCCAACATTAGCCCTTCATCTCTTGAAAGCACACTGCTCCTCAGCACTCACACATTGGTGTGGCTTAGCCTGTGGAGTAGATCCAAACTGGAGGATATATTAGATTTTAGAGCTGGGAACCCAGGGATCCACCAGGGTAGAGAGAAAGGAAAGCGAAAAAAGACCCAAAAGTCAAAGTCCTCAACTATGTAGATGCTATGAATGCTTCCCGAGGGTCGTTGGAAGGGCTGATGGTTCAGATGTGTGGCATTGCTATTTTCTCACTCATGCTTTCCTTCCTTCAAGAGATACTGATTGAATGCCAACCTTTCCTAGGCTCTAAGGATGGGGAAACTGAGGCACGGAGAGTTTTTTCTTTTTTTCCAATCAGAATTTACAACCTGCATTTAGTCAGGGTTCTTCAGAGAAACAGAACCTGTTGTATATTATAAGGAATTAGTTCATGTGATTATGGAGACTGAGAAGTCTCAAGATCTGCAGTTAGCAAGCCAAAGACCCACTAGAGCCAATAGTGTAGTTTTATTATGAAAACCAGCAGGCTTAAGACCCAAGAAGAAATGATGTTTCAGTTCAAGTCCGGAGGCAGGAAAAAAAGCCATGCCCCTTGTGGGTGGCTCCATAGTGTAGTGGTTAGTACATCTGCTTTACATGCAGAAGGTCCTGGGTTCACGCCCCAGGTGGAGCCACGGGACCATACCCCGGGTGCACCAGGCCCATCCAGGCCTCAGGTGCATGCTGCAAGCATGTGAGGGGAGACGCCCCGCCTTCAGAGATCCAGTTCTTGAGGGGAAACAGCCACATCCATAGGTTAGGGGTGGAAGGGGGTGCGAATTAAAGAGGGGAAGGGGGAAAAAAAGCCATGCCCCATCTCAGCAGTCAGGCAGGAGTAGTTCTCTCTTACTCGAAGAGTGTCAGTCAGCCTGTTTGTTCTATTCACGCAAGCATGTGAGGGGAGACGCCCTGCCTTCAGAGATCCAGTTCTTGAGGGGAAACAGCCACATCCATAGGTTAGGGGTGGAAGGGGGTGCGAATTAAAGAGGGGAAGGGGGAAAAAAAGCCATGCCCCATCTCAGCAGTCAGGCAGGAGTAGTTCTCTCTTACTCGAAGAGTGTCAGTCAGCCTGTTTGTTCTATTCAGTTCTTCAACTGATTGGATGAGGCCCACCCACATTAAGGAGGGCGAGTCTGCTTTGTTCAGTGTATCAGCTCAGATGCTCATCCAGAAACACCTTCACAGACACACCCAGAATAATGTTTAACCATATATCTGGACACACTGTGGCCCAGTCAGGTTGACACATAAAATTAACCATACACAGCTTAACAGGGGAGGCAGAAACTGAAGAAGTAAATACAAGTGGAATGAAGGCAAGAGAGCAGAAGAATGAGTTTCTGTGACAACTCACAGCAAGTGGTCCTTGCCTGGTGTGACAATATTTTGTCTCTGAATGGTGGAAAGAGAGCAGATACACCGAGTGGGGTTTCTAGCGCCCACGAGCAGGTGAAGGGGGCACTTTTGGAGCTGGGAAATGTTCTCTCTGCCATGAATTATGCAGTGCAGATCAAGGCAATCGAGGTCTCCATGATGCTTGTAGGCGAAGGCAGCAGTAATCTTAAGATTTCCCACACAAATCAAAATTCGTATAGATAGCATAATTTGTCTTAATGTGACCCAACCTGTTAAAGGATCACTGAGAATCATTAGCAATAAGTCACCTCAAAGAAGGGTCCCTAGCATGGAATTTTGCTAGTCCTTGGCTTTATATATATATTTTAATATTGCCAGATTTCTTATAATCTTTTTTTAAAAATTAATTAATTTGATCCTCACAATTCTCTCATGGAGGTATTATTATTTCTATTCCATTTTTACAGATAAGACAGAGGGGTTTAGTAATTTGCCCAAGTTCACACAGTCCGGCAGCCTGGTCCCAAGGTCTATGCTCTCACACTAAGCTGGCATCTCACCTGGTTTTGTCCAATTGGAATTTCAGTGTTTGTTTCTAAACAGCTGGATGACCTGTGTCTTCCAGAGGATCCAGTTTTGGGGAACCTTCTAAACCAGATTCGGTAAATCATGAATTTGGGATAATCCAAATTTATTTAGCTACCCATTTCCTTATGTGGGCAGCCCAGTGCCAGACACATAAACCTATGAGGGGAGTCCCTGCCTTCAAGAACTCCCCAGATGCCTGACATTTCACACCTCTAGGTTCCTTCCCGAGAAGAGGCTACTTTAACTGGAGAGTGTTATTTGCCTAACTAGCTACAACAAGACAAGTCACAGGCTCAGCCATGGTTCCATTTTGCATTTGAGCACCTACTGCAGTTTTTCTACGAGAATAGGCCCAAGGTCATCTTGGTTAAGGGTAAACCAATATTTGCTCTTGATTTTGAAAAAGGGTGGGATTCAATCTGCCTGTCCCAGCTGTGCCTGGCAGAGGTTATGAGAAGGTGACTTTTCCATTAAAAGCTCAGCTCATGTTTTATGTATTTCTAAAGAGCAACAATTTGAACTTAATTTCTCCTCCTTTTAAGACAAGAACCCAAAGTTAGTATTTAAAATGTCACATGCAGCCAGAGGCCTCAGTGGGTCATGGAGGGCTGGACGATTTATACTGGGAAGTAATAAAATTGACGCTGAATGACTTCAAGACTCAGAGAGTTGCCTAAGAGGTCAAGAATAGAAAATTTGAAACCAAACCATGAATAAATCTTAGGAAAGCTGATAGCAGAGCTTTAAAGAAAAGAAGCTCGTAAATAGGCTGAGTTTAAACTTTGAATCCACATTATGAGGGTTAGTAAAAGGAGCGACCCTTAGGTTGGCAGTGAATTGTGGAGGTCATCGTGTGCTGGAAGTAGGCTCCTCACCAAGGTCATCTCATCAAAAGCAGTGTCCTTATTTACCAACAGGACAACTGAGACCCTGGAGCACAGAGCTAGTGAGTGGCAAACCTGGGATTTGAACCCCAGTCTGCCTGGATTAATACATGTGAAAGACTTAGAACTTAGTGCTGGGCACAAAGAAAGTACTACATTCATAATGATAATAATAGCCAATCCTGGCTATTATAATAATAGCCAATCCTGGCTATTATTATTATCATCATTATCAATGATTATTTCAATACCTAAACACATAAGTTTTAGGGTCTTATGGGTCTAATAGTAGGATCCCTTCAAAAAGACTCTTCACCCCCAAAGTTTCCTCAGTTATTCTGGAAACTCAGGTTGATTCGTTGCCAAAAGTGGATCATGGCAGAAACTGTTAACGATCATTGACTAATCCCCCCACCCATTGCTGCCCCAAAACATTATGTGTAGAAATAGCTTTTTATTACCCATCTTGTCTTGCGATGGCTTTCATTACTTTTCAACATATGTGCACATCCTTCCATATTAGTACACAGAGCTGTACTCATCATTTGTAATGGTTGCTCAGCAATCCACTGCACAGCTGTGTGACAGTTTATTTAACCATTCCCTTGTATTGTTGGACACTTCAGTTCTCTTCCATTTTTTCACTATTAAAAATAATGCTGCACTGAGCAGCCTTGTATCATATCCTTGTATCATATCCTGCTGGTAGTAATTTTGCAGGACAGAGCTCTAGAAGTGGGATTATTAGGTCAGAGTAGACACATTAAAATTTTGATAATTAATGCCAATTGCATCCCCCAAAATTTCTGTGTACACTTTTACTAATAATATTTGAGATCTCCCATTTTCCCCTCCCACCACCCTTCCCAATACAAACAATATCAATCTTTTTATTTTTTTCAGATAAATGAAAAAGATATATATATTACTTAATTTATATTTATTTGGTTATTAATGAAGAGCATCTTTCTATATATTGAGTGGCATATAAATCTATGTTTATCTGTATTTCTTCTTTTGAGAATTACCTATTCAAATTACTGACCCATTTTTATTGAGTTGTTGTCTTTTTCTGAGTAAATTGTAAGCATACTTAATGTCTTGTGGATATTAATTATGAAAGCATTTTCCTATATGGCAGTTTTGTTATTTTATCCTGTCCATTTATGTCTTGAATCCATCTGGAATTTATTATTGTTTGTGACATGAGGAAAGATCTGTTTTTAGTTTCAAACGTATAGCTGCTTGACCCAGCCCCATTACTGAAAATTCGCCCTTTTCTCACTCATCTTAAAATTTCACTTTTATCATAGACTAACCTCCCACATATACCTGAGTCTGTTTCTAGACTCCCTAATCCAGGGGTTCCCACATTTGGCTGCACATTAGAATCACCTGGAGAGCTTTAAAAAATCCTCATACCTAGGCCACACCCCAGACTAATTAAATCAGAATCTCTAGGAGAGCAACCAAGGTAGCAGTAGTTTTTAACTTCTCGAGCTGGAGAACGTACGCTCTCATGTCCTGAGTCTTTAACCTTGGTGTCAATCATAATCGCCCGAGAGTGTGGTTAACCTGCAGAGGCCCAGGCCCTCCTCTCTTTCAATGAGCCTGGACTTTTGTCTTCTCCATTATCCCTCCAGGTTGTTCTGACACAGCAATGTCTGGGAACCACTGCCCTAATTGGTTGGAGGCCTCCTGAGAATCACAATTCAACAAGCAATCCCGTTACCCCGCCAGCAACCAAAGGCCTCTGAAGCTCAGGATGGGATCTGTTTGCCAAGTTCCCCTGTGGTTTGAGGTTCAGGCCCCATCCCTGGCCTGAATGGGCTGCATGGGCCTTTCCTTCTCTGGAAATTCAAGGAAGGTCTCTTGCTGCACCTGCTTCCTAGGGAGCCCCAGATCCTTCTGCATCCTAAGGATGGCAATTCAGGATCCTGGCAAAGCTGAGAACAGGAACGAGCACCTGTGCAATGATAGATTTTGCACTATTTATCATTTCTCCCCGTGACCAAACCTAATTATTACCATCCTTCAAATTAATTCCTTCTGAGATTGATCAATTTGGCCTTGAAGTTTGAGCATTTCTTGAACTGTTCGGTGAGCTCACATGCCAGGGCACAGAAAGCAGGGCCACTCTGTTTTGTTTTGTTATGTTCTGTTTTGTTTAAGCATCTACACTCCCAAAGCAATTCTTTTTCATTGTTTTCTACACAAATCATCCACTTCGGTCCTGCACAGCCCACCTTCCCACCCTACCCTTTAACTGCCTAGAGGGATCCTCATCCTCCATCTCCACCTGGCCTGCGCATTTGAACCACCTTGGGAGCTTTTTAAAAACCCTGAGGCCTAAGCCGCGCCCAAGCCATTAAACCAGCGGCTCTGGGGCGAGCCAGCAATCTGAGTTCTAAAACCCTTTAGGTGGCTTGACTGTGCGGCCAGAGGTGGGAACCACTCAACTCTATGCCAAACCCAGATGCTTCTGTTCTGTGAAGTGGCCTCTAATTTCATCTGCTCCTACCCTAACATATACACATACCACTATTATTTTTCTTTTAAATAATAAATGTTACCTTTATTTTGTTGTTTGGAGTAGATGATACATGCAAAATTTTAAAAGTACAAAAGAGTAGAGGGAAAAGTTCTCCTCTCATCTGGTTGGCCCCTCGTTCCCCTCCCCAGGGGGAAAGGCCTTTATCCTGTGCTCTGAGTGAACTGGCAAAGTCTTTGGGTCACAGAAGCCTGAGTTTGAATCCTGTTTCTGCCACTGACTTTCCATATGACCTTGGATTAGTCATTTCAGCTCTCCTATCCTGTGTTTGCTTATCTGTAAAGTAGAGGTCACAACATCTACCTCTTGGAGTCCTGAAGGAGGATTAAAGTTTTGATCTTCTGTTGCAGTTTAGCAAATGATCCCAACACTTAGAAGATGATACACACACACACACACACACACACACACACACACACACACACACATTTATTTGCTCATGAATCTGTAGGTCAGGAACTCAAGCCTGAGTGGTCCTGGTCCCCGAAGTGTCCTCTCAGGTCATTCTCCAGGCTAATTGCTGTGCTGGACTAGAAGGTCCAAGACGGTTTCATTCACGCGACTGATGCAGTGGGGCCTCCCTCCACGGCCCCATGACTAGCTTGGGCTTCCGCACAGCATGGTCTTTGGTGGTTGGATATAGATGGCCCTCAAGAAGAGTATAAGGCAGGAAAGTGAATATGCTGCTCGTCTATTAAGGTCCAGTCTCAGATGTTACACAGTCAACCCAAATTCAAGGGGAAGAGAAATAGACCACCAGTTCTTGGTGGGCAAGTGGTGTGGTCACATTGCAAAAGAGCATGTGGGATGGGATGTTATTTCAATATCTCTGGAAACATAATTTACCACAAGAAGAGTGAATGCAAAGTGCTCAGCACAAGACAGGTGCCCAGCAAATGTTAGTTCCTATCTTTCTGCCCAGCAGTTCTTTTGCCTTTTACTATAGTTAATTGTTTTTTTTTTTTTTTTTTAAATGTCTTTTAAGTTCCATCTCCAGTGCCTGGCCAAGATCTTGGTACAGAATAGGTTATTAGTGAATGTTTCTATGAAATCTCAGAAGTGGCCTTGAGGCCACCATTCACCCAGTCCCATGAGTATCAATGAGGTGGATTCCTAAGATGCTCACGTCATGAGATTCCCCTTCCTTGACCACCACCCTCTCTCCACCCTCATCCACCCCAGTCACTCTGGTCTGCCTGAAATATTCTCCTCCTCTCTTGTCATCGCAGTGTCTTCCTGTCCAAATCTTCCATGTTGGCCACAATGAAAAACTTAAATGTCACCTTGTCCCTGAAGCCTTCTTCAATCTCCTAAGCAGAAAGACAAAGCACATATATTTAAGCATCTACTCTGTCATGGGCACTTTGCAGGCACTCAATATGAACAAGATGGGGAGAGGTGAAGGGTAGAGATGATTGAGAACCAGGGGACAGCAAGACCAGAGGTGGAAGAGGTGGGAAAGGCATGGCTGAGGCTCCCACCGGAGGGACCACTACGTGAATGAGAAGGGATTCGATATCCAAACCGAGTGAGTCTCAAATGGAGCTTCATTCTCCAGGTGAAAGGGAACCGTTGCAGGCATTTTCAGGAGAGGAGAGACAATCGTAACGTACTATCTTAGTACTCAGAGTTCTGAAATCTGGACAGTTGAAGCAAGGCTATCCATGTTCGCCCCCTTCCCAGGTAGAAAGGGAGACTGAAGCCTGGGAGGGGAAGGGGTGGACCATGGTGGGGACCACCAGCCTGGGCCATGCAGCTGGATTCCAGAGAATATATCTGCAAGGCTTGTCTGACATTGAGAAATGTCTTAGTGGCATAGGGGGTGATGATTGATAGGTCTAATGAATGCATCCCCATTATTATTGAAATTTATACGTGTTTTGCTGATCGAAGACTCTCAGTGCGTGAGTCTCATTTAGTATTCACAGCTGTTGTTTTTCAGCTGGGAACCTGGGAGTCTCTCCCCAGGATTGATAAGGCTAAAACCTAGGGGCACCTTCTAGAAAGCAAATTCTGGACATAAAGCCTCCATCTGGAAACTGCCCTCTGCCACTAATTTCCATGTGAACCGGGCAAGTTGGCTACTGAATCTGAGCCATATTCTAGGAGGACGAACCCAGTCATGGACGAGATGATCCAGCCTGGACCCTCAAGTCACCAAGAAGGCTCTGGTTCCCTCTGACTCTTCATTTAGTCCTTTACTCATTAACACATATTTTCAAACGCCTACTATTTACCAGGCACTGCATGCAGTAGGTGCTAAGGATACAGCAAAATCACAACAGACATGGGCCCTGCTCTCCTGTGCCATATTGTCACATGAAGCAGACAGACTATAAAGGAAATAAACAAAACAAAATAAAAATAAGTACAGCTTGTGGTAAGAGCCATGAAGGACACAAACAGGATGTTGTGAGAGGCACGATCCAAGAAGCAATTTGGGGGTGTCATTTAATAAAAACTCTTGAGCCCTAAGACACATTGGGCCCCATGCTAGGCCATTATGTTCCACTTGATAGAGCTGATCCAAGATCACGAAGGGAGAAGCGACATAAGGAACCAGACATGGTACATGGACAGGCATAAGCATAACCAATCTGCATGTCCACCCTGCTTTTGTCCCCACAAATCCAGATGTTATCTCCACAATGTTCTAACTTTGCTATGTTCTAGCTGTAGGACCTAAGACAAGTTGCTTAGCCCTTCTGTGCCTCAGTTTCTTCATCGTCTGATGATAATAATAGAACCCTCCTCATAGGGTCATTGTGAGGATTATAAGAGTTTGTGCATGTAAAGTGCTTAGAATGGTGTCTGGTGCTCAGTCTTAGTTCCCCACATTCTTAGATGCAGCCACCATCGGAGTGAGCGTTGAGGGTCTGCTGCGTGGAGTTGGCTGAGGTGGGGTTCTGTCTTGTTTTGGGTTCCCCCAGAAGCACACCGTGAGGCAAGGATTTGCACACAAGTAGTGCATTTGGGAGGTGAAGGAGATAGTAGATGGCGCTAGGCGGTGGGAGAGTGAGGGGGAGGGCAGCCGGTGACCCCTGTGTCATCAATCCCATTTGCACTGTTGGTAATTGGAGCTTAATAGCCTTGGGGGACTCCGGAGCCATTGTAGTCCACAGCCTCAAATTTATCCCAGAAAAGGGCAGGGAGTGGAGGTCTTCATACACCAGTTCTTCATATTGATTGAGGGCTATGGTGGTTGTACAGGGGAAGCGTGTGTTTTCAGCAAGCCTGTCATCGATCGTGGCAGGCAAAGTGGGCCCTGGCAGCCTTGGAAAGCCCTCAGGGACGTAATGGAGGTTTCAGAAGTCAGGACGTATACACTGCAGTGGTCCGGGTGAGAAGATATGAATGGGCACAGCAGGATCCAGTGCCCACGAATAGAGACAGAGTCAGGCAAGGGTGGGGACAGTGGGTCTGTATCCTCCAGGGACTGAAGAAGAGCAGTGAGAGATAAAATGCCATGCAGGTCCGAGGTCACAGGGGCCTTGAATGCCAGGTTAAGAAATGGGGCTTCATTCTGTGGGCAGCAGGCAGCCCCAGGAGGCATCTGAGGAGGGAGTGACAAAGAGCTATCCTGAAGATAGAAAACAATAAAATCACTAAGATGTGGGCTACTCCACCTCCAAGTGTCCTTGTAAGCTGACCCTGCTCCTGCCTGCTCGCTCCACAGCCCAGTATACTTATTGTCTAATTCCCCCAAGAACCAAAAAGTTTAAGACCAGGGATCGAAAGCAGGGTTCCATTATTTTTCGAGTAAAATGGGAATTTATTCCTTTCTCATGTCTTATCTGCCCATCATTCCTCTCCAGCCTCATTCCCAGCTCTCCCGCTTCATTCGAGTCATACTGCTCTCCTCCAGCTCTGGGGTTCACTCTTCCCCTCTTGGGACCTTTTCCCAGGTGCTCTGCCTTCATAAAGCACTCACTCTCCATTCCTCCTTCTCTGTGACCCCCAGACTTCAAGCTTCCCGCTTCTACTCACATCATGGAGCTCAGCTTAGATAGACATCACCCCTCCCTGGAGGTCCTGCTGTTCCCTCGTGGGTTGTTTTTTTTTTAAAAAAAAAACAGCTCTAATGATATGTTCATTCACATACCACACAATTCATCCATTTAAAGTGTATAATCCAATGGTTTTAGTAATTACATAGGGTTGTGCTACCATTATCACAATTTAATTTTAGGACATTTTCGGCCTCCCAAAGAAACCCCATAAGCATTAATAGTTACTCCTCATTGCCTCCTCCCCCAACCACTAATCTCTTTTCTGTCTCTATGGAATTGTCTGTCTTGGATATTTTGCATAAATGAAATCATATACTATGTGGTCTTTTGGGACCAGCTTCTTTCACTTAGCATTATGTTTTCAAAGGTCGTCCATGTCTTAACAATACTTCGTTCCTTTTTATTGCCAAATGACATTTGGCATATGGGATGGATACACCACATTTCAGTTATCCAACCCTCAGCTGATGGGCATTTGGGTGGCACTTTTTGGCTATTATAAATAATGATGCTACGAACATCTGTGTACGGGTTTTGGGTATATACCTAGCAGTGAAACTATTTGACTTTCTAAGGAACTGACACACTGTTTTCCAAAGTGGAAAAGTGGCTAAACCATTTTACATTCCCGCCAGCAATTTATGAGGAACTGAACTTCTCCAAAGCCTCACCAACACTTATTATTATCTCACGTTTTGATTCCAGCCATCCTAGTGGGCGTGAAGTCACATTGTGGTTTTGATTTGCATTCTCTGATAATTAATGATGTTGAGCATCTTTTTGTGTGCTTATTGCTATTTGCGTATCTTCTTTGGGGTGATGTCTATTCAAATCTTTTGCCCATTTTTTACAATCATTTGTTTTTTTGTTGTTGAGTTGTAAGAGTTCTTTATATATTTCTGAATACTAGACCCTTATCAAATATACGACTTGCAAATATTTTCTCCCATGCTATGGGTTCTCTTTTCATTTTCTTGAAGGTATCCTTTGAAACACAAAAATTTTTCATTTCATTTTCATTTTCAGATTTATCTATTTTTCTTTTGTTATTTGTGCTCTTGGTAGCATATCTAAGAAATCAATACCTAACCCTTCACAAAAATTTACTCCTATGTTTTCGTCTAAAAGTTTTATAGTTTTAGCTCTTACATTAGGTCTAAAATCCATTTTGAGCATTCAACAAATATCTATTAAGCAGCTACTATATGCCAGCCACTGATCTAGGATTGGGAATACTCCAGTGTATCTGTGACCAAAGAACACAACCTCCCTGTTCCTAAAGAACTAACATCCAATGGAAGAAACAGACAATAATCATGAAAACAAACAAATAGGTTAATTTGAGCTGGTGTTGGACCCCAAATAATGAAACCGCATGACATATAATCAGGTAGTTCCATGAACCTGGAGCTCTGAGCAGGCATTGGGGGCCATGGTGGGGCATGGGGCCACAGGGGCTGGCTAAAGGGCCCTCTTAACTCTTGCCCTGTTTACAAACAGCAGACTGAGGTCCAAGGAGGTGAGGTGAGGTGTCTAGTACTGCACAGAGAAGCAGTGGTCCCATCCATACGAGGCTTCCGGTTCCTAGGCTTGACTTCCATCCTTCCCCTGGGGCTGGCAACCAGGCTGTCACTGGAGGAACCAGAGCATTTTCTACACAGCAAGGTTTGTGTTTCTTTGCTAGCATGACTGGTAGGAAGTAGCAGAAAATGCTCTGATAGTAGCTGAGCAGTACCTTAAATACAAAAGCCCTCTTAGATTAGATAATCCCCATGATGAGTTTTATAGGCAATGGTTCTGCTTTCAGACAGGCTGTTTCTACCTTTGGTTTTGAAAAGATAATATCTCTGTTAATCCATTTCTCTGTTGGGCTCTGCTGAACTTCTCCTTTCATCTTCATTATCTCTTACCATGTGCTTTTGTTGGGACTTTGCTGACTGGATTCACACCAACGGTCTCCATGCAGTTCTAAGAAGGGAAGATAAAAATTCAGAGCCACTCAGAGCTTTACCTGTCACGGGGCCAGGTCGGCTGCCACTCACCCGAAGTTTGATCACCTGGACTCTCGGGTTCCTAGGTCATAGGAAAATCCCTTAGTCTGACACATCTTCCCTTGGAGGAGTCTGTGGCTACTTTGTGGGACCCTCCTGGCAATGCTAAGGAACGAAAATCTAACTATTCGTCTGCCACATAGGGCTCTTGTGCCAGGAATCAACATTTCAGAATTTTTACAATAATTAGAGTTGTCTTGGTCGAAGACCGCAGACAGGGTTCATCTTGTAGGACACCAGTTAGCCCACCACGGTTGAGAAAACATTCCCCGCTGGTAGCGACAGCACTCCTCCAGGAATCATCATGACACCTGAGCCATGTGCCATTGGGGGAGTCATGCCACTTTCTCTGGGTCTCGGTTTTTCAACATAAAAAATGGCTGATTTAGCTCAGATAGCCTCTAACGCTCCTGGTCTCTTAGCTGGCTTCTGAACCCATGCACAGTTGGGTGACAAGGACCGCTAGATCCTAAAGCGTCGATTTCGGTGGGGGGCATGGGGAAGAGATTTACTTCCTAACAGAGATCATTGCTGTACTTTAGCTCTGTCATGTCCACTCTAGTCACCGCTAGTCACATGTGGCTTTTAAAATTTAAATTGTTTAAATGAAATAAAATTTAAAACAGAGTACTTCAGCATAATAGCAACATTTCAAGGCCTCCATGGCCACATGGGGCTAGTGACAACGGTATGGGACATTGCACATCGGAAACATTTTCATCATCGCAGAAAGTTCTTACCGACAGCACTAGTGTAAATAGCATTTTCTCATGAATCATCTTTCATTTTACAATAATTCAGTGAGCTGAGGGGAAGGGCACTAACAGCATTGAGAGACTCAGTCTGCTCCGTGCCCCCCAGGTACTGCCTTTGCCCACACATCGAGTATAAACCGCTCAACATTTTGTCCTAAAAAATGTCATTATTGTCTATGGCCATGCCACCCTGAACAAGCCTGATCCCGTCTGATTTCAGAAGCTAAGCAGGGTCAGGCCTGGTTAGTACTTGGATGGGAGACCACCTAGGAAGACCAGGTGCTGTAGGCGTAAACAATAAAAAATAAGGGATTGTAAGCTGACAAGGTCCTTGCAATCTGTAAGGTCGACCAAGGGTTGCCTCGCCTTAAAAAAAAAAAAATCATTATTTCTTTTTCCTAAATAGGAAAAACTGTGGTCAGGGAAGCCAAGTAATCTACCCAAAATTATTCAACTGGTAACTGATCCCACTGCACTGCAAGGTAGCAGCTAGACAGGGTGCATTTGCCTTCTCCAGATGAAGAGACCAAGGCTCAGGGAGGCCACATGGTGTGGGCCAGGCGTCCGTGCCCTGGAGTGGCTAAGCGAGGTCTCTCCCCCATCTAGTCATAGGGACCCATGAAGCAAGTGCCTCCTGCAGCTGGTCCTGGGCTCTATAAGGAATATTTTTTGTCTGGGAAATAACAAATCAAGAGAAAATTCATGCTTTTGCAGTGATGAAAATTTCCAATTTGCTAGTCAAAAGCATTTCCCTGTTGAGAGATAAGAGTAAATTTGAGTCTTTGTTATCAGTGATTAATTCATTACACTGCAGAGTCTCCTTGCGGTATCTGGCCCCACTGCGTGGTTTAGGAAGCCCATGTACCTGGCTGTAGTAACTAGCCCATCCCCAAACTCCATTTTGCCTTATCTCCTTGCCAACACTGCTTGGTGATTTCTTTTCTTTTCTTTTCTTTTTTGAGGGGAAAGGGGGTTGAGGGGGGGGGGTTGTTTTAAGAGAAGTCTGCCAGGGAGGAAAGGTGTGTGTGTGTGTGCATGTGCACATGTGTGTACCTGTCACAGTATCTGAGGCTATCTCATTAGGTCAGAGAAATGAGGAAACAATTCCCTGAAACAGCCTCTAACAGATATCTGCATGCAGAGGACTGGATTGGGTGGGTGTCAGGAGACCTAAGCCCCGAGCCTACTTTTCTTCTCCCTCCTTGAACCTTTCACATTAATTTAATAAGAATGTATAGTTGTTAGGAAAGTTCCTAACCAGGGGGGCGACACGGGTTTCAGCTTTCATGCCAACTTCAATTGATTGGTAGTGACTGCGAACAGTGCAAGATGGAGAAGGGTTCTGAGGACGCCAAGGGGCTTAGTGGATGAGGACACCCTGATTGATTATTTATGTCTTCCAGGAGCCCAGGAGTGGTTGCATCCTACAGTAATGAGATAAATAGTAATAACAAATAGTGATGATGATATAAATAATAATCACAGTACTTACAATAAAACCTTCTTGGTCAGGTTATTGGGAATATCAAGTAAAATCATGATTGTGGAGGTACTCTGTGACCTGGACAGATGGACTCATGGTGTCTGGGCTATTATTAATGCTTTGATTGTGAATCACAATTTCCTTGTTCATGATACTTGATCCTTTCCCCCAAAGTATTGTCAGGCCTTGTCATAAGCCTGGAGGCAGCAGCAGTGGGGAAGGAGATCTGTGAGCAAAGGTTCATTCATTCATTCACTCATTCATTCATTCTTGCACCCAGCATTTCCTCCTCTGTTCATTCATTCAGGATGCATTTTGAAGGGTCTTTCAAGATGCAGGTACTGGCACCAAGACAGTCCAGGTGTCTCCTCAGAGACCTGGGAACGGTTGACCTTTGGATTTGATCTTCAGGGAAGGGGAAAACTTTGATTTCCACCTAGGCTCGTGACCCCTCAGAGGCTCTGGTGCTGGACGATGACCACCTGGCAGGACCACTGGGGGAAGACACCAAGCTCCAGAGCCCAGTGCTTAATTTATTTGGTAGGTGATCCCAGGAAGCACTGCTAAGGGCCAGGGACATGACTCAGGGACGGAAGAAGCCAGTTCAGGGTGCATTCATGAGCAGGTGACCACTGTGAGTGAGTGGGGCTCCCTCGGGCTGGGCAGCCCTGAGAGGCATAATGTAGAAAGGACTCAGATTGTCCCACCTGGGAGTGAAGAGGCAGAGGTAGTCGGCTACCAGCTTTCATCCATCAGTGGTTGAGGGCTGTTCCTGGGGCGCTAGTTACGTGACGTTTTCAGCCATGCCACATGCAGGCCAAGTTTGCCTGCACCTAGAGAAAGCTCTAGGGCAGAGAGTTCCAGGTGTCTGAATTAGGAAGCCTTGGGTGTGTGCAGATCTGGTGAGTACAAAAGCGACTTGGGCAGGGAACCCACAGAATCTTCCTCCTTCATGAGAATCACAGATATTTAATCAGCTGCAGCATTTAAAGATCATCTGATCAGCCATCTCACTACCAGACAGAGGAACACGAAGCTCAAAGAAGATAGGAGAAGCATACGAGTTCACCTAGCAAGCCACCAGCAATGATGACAACCCTAAATGCCAGCTGCAATGTTATGGGTGCCACGTATGATGGGAGGGACTTTGCATAATCGTCTCCAAGACTTGCCATTACACCACAAGGAAGATGTTACTGTTCCATTTACAGTTAAGAAAACTGGACTCTGAGAGGTCAAATATTTGCTAAAGGACACCAAGTCTAAGTAGCAGAGATAGGATTCAGACCTGTGTCTGTCTGTTTGTCTCCATAACCTGGGATCTTTTCACCTCTCTACAGCCAGCAGGAGCCTCCAGGGATAATTCAGAGCCCAAGGTTCTTGCTCCTGCCCCGCAAGGCACCCTCTAGGTCAAGGGCCTCAATCCACAGGCTGTCTTAAACTCCCCTGAGGGTCCAGAGCTAGCCCACCACTGGGCATCTCTGCTTCTCCTCTGGCTACACCTCATCCTCAGAGGAACAGCCTGGAGAGGAGGCGGGAGTGTGTTGGGAGCTGAAACCTACACAAAATGGGGAATCCTAGCGAGTCCAGCACCATGAAGGAGCTGCAGACGGAGTAGGTTATCAGCTGTGAGCCCTGAGGAAAGGCATAGGACCCTGTGCCTCACTATCCCCACCTGCAAAATGGGTGACAACAATAGCTAACGTTTAACCTGCATGGCTTGTACCAGTTACTTTTTCCAGCACTTTGTGGGTATTAAACGTTGATTCTCAAACTAAATGCAGTAAGTGCTACTAACATCATCCCCACTTCACCTATGAGGTAATTGAGGCACAGAAAAACCGAGGGACTCACCCAAGGTCATTCAGCCCTGGGATTAGAATCCCAGGTGGCCTGAATCTCAATCTGTCATTTTCACCACTCTGGCAAAAGCTACAAAGTGAGCCACTTCCCCCAATGTATAAACACATAATCCTTGCTTACAAAGTGGTTTTGGCAAACACTCACTCATTCTCAGGGTAAGTACTATTATTGTCTACATAGTTTTCTAAAGAGGAAACAGATCCAAGAGGTGCCAAGGTCAACAGCAAGTCAGGTGTAAAGCTCAGTGTCAGTCCCTCAGCCGGGCTCTCCCTGGGTTCAGCGAGGAGAGGTTCCAAGCGAGGGAGGGGGGTGGAAGTAGTAGAGGGGAATGGGGTGCTGGCGGGCTGCCAGCTCCCAGCTCTAAGTCTCTTATGTGCCCGGTACCCTGGCCTCTCATCTGCACCCCAACTGCAGCCCGCAGGGCCGAGCGTGGCAGCCGCGCTGACTCGGCAGTTTGCGAACCTCGGTACCAGGAGCAGGGACCGCTGGGCCCCACGGAGCCCGGGGGTGTCCCCAGAGGCACCCGCCCGAAGCGGCGAGAGCGAGAACCCGCGGGAGAGTTTATAAGGGAGCTGGGGGCAGGAAAGATAATTGTAGAGGGTCCCTTGAGGCCCATAGAAGCAGGCCGGGGTTGGGGGGAGCGCTGTATTGGGGTCGGAGGGCACAGGGCACAGACAGAATTACTAGAAGCCGGGAAGGTGCAGTGATGTGCCTGGCATGCCCGCTTCAGAACGGAACGGCAATCTCCTGAACACCCACTTGGGTCTATAAGAGACATTTCTCACTCTGCCTACCCCGCCCCCGCCACACACACACACACACACACACCTCAACACACACACACACACACACACACACACGGAGCAAGAAATTCCCCAGACTGGGAAAGCAGGGTAGGGAGGAGAGAGAGAAAAACTAACAGAAAGGACTGGAAGAGGCGCAATCCCGCCCTGAGACCGAGGAACTGAGACCCCGGGAGGGAGAGACCGGGTCCTCCAGCCCGGCGAGGGGCTTAGTCCCTCCGCTAAAAGGTAATGGAAGGCCGCATCCCACCTCCCCGCCGCCCGCCCTCCACTTCCGCATCCCCTCTCTTCCTCCCTCTCCTTCTGCACTGTATTTGCAGAGGCTCCAAGAGGGACGCCAGTCCCTGCCTGCAAGGACGTCCCAGGATGCTCACTTCCCTCAAGAACTCCCCATTTAAATCCTGGCTCGGTCCCTTGGCGGAGAGGGGTGGCCTTGGAAGCCTCTGTGGGTGTCTCTGCCAGGGCTGGAGGGGCGACAATAAAGGAGCCTGAGCCCGTTGGCCTGGGGCTTCCCTTTCCTCAAAGAGTCTGTGCTCCCCAGGCCCGGGAGACCTGGCTCCCAGCCTCAGCCCTGGCAAGCCACTCCCAATGGGACTCGGTCCCCTCACTGGTGTAGGTGATGATAACACAACGACGACAACCCCCATTGCCCTCCTGGAGAGTCCCCACTCCCCTGAGAGCCTGCAAGTTGTAACTCCTGCCTCCCTCGACCTTCCCACCCTTCCCTCCATCCGTGCTCCAGCCTGGGCCACACGTGCTCTCTCCTGACTCCAGGCCTTGGCACCTGCTGTGCCCTCTGCCTGGAATGCCTTCCACAGCGATGGCAATTAAGGATGTTCAAAGACCCCCCCTCACAGCTGGGGGCAGAGCAGGGCCCTGTCAGGGTCTGGCCAGTTTGCAGTGGGGCATCCAGAGCCCTCCCCAGTCTTAGCCTGCCCTTCCCTGCCCGCCTCCGACCCCCACTGCGACTCAGCTCTGCTTCAGCCACACTGGCTCTTGGGCCTTTGGAAAACGTGGTGAACTAGTTCCCATCCCGGGGCCTTGGCACTTGCCCTTCCCCCAGCCTGGCATGCTTCTCCCCACATCTCCACAGGCCTCAGCTCAAATGTCACTTCCAGAGAGAGGCCATCCTGGCCACATGTCACCCTGTTTTATTATCTTCACAGCAGTTATCATTAACTGACATCTTTGATGTGTTTGTATGCCCACTGTCTATCTGCCACCCCCTCACCCTCCACCAGGGACCTTGCCTGGTTGGCTCATAGCTGGAACCCTAGTGCCTCAATGGGCAGCTGCATAGTAGGTGTTCAGTACACATTTGTCAAATAACTGAAAGGCCCTCCACATGCCTCTGCATCTCCTACGTCTGTTTGGAGTTACGGTACAGACCCAGATGTGTTATTTTCCCTTGTTAATTACCGCAGAGTAATTATAGTAAGAAGTGTAAGTACAGAATGCATTAATGGGGGAAAACATAAAAGATTTCATGCAATGGCTCGCAGAACTCTTGAACTAGATATGGGCCCCCCACAGCCTGCTGGAATTCTGCAGTGGGGAACTTGGCCTCTGAGTCAGGAGCTGGAGCCCTAAGCCACCCTGCTTTCTACCCCTTCTCTGGAAAATCATTCTCAGGCCCGCCTCTGCTTCAGTGGGAGCAGTAGTGGGGTTGGTGGTGCCTGGGCCCTTCCTGGGTTAAAATCTTATCCCTGAAGAGCTGGGGGATGAAGTGACGTTGGGCAGATGGTTCAATTTTTCCAAGCCTCAGTTTTCTCGTCTGTAAAATGGGGATAGTGATATTTCCTCCCCTAGGATTGTTATGGGCCCCAAGAAAGACAACATGTGCAAAGTGCCGTGATGGGTTTCAGCCAGGTTGATTCTCTGCTCTCCCTTCTCGGAGAATAGACATGCTCCCTGCTTTCCTACCTCATGGTATCCTGTGACTCTCCTCTTCATGAGAAACGGTGTAGGTCTGTCCATTTACTGCTTTGCCCTCCTGTACTCTGAAAAACTACGTTGATTTTGACTAGGATAGTGAAAAATGTTTTTAAGATGGTTGTTGTAGACCTGGAGTTTCAAAAAGGGAGTTATTGGTGGGTGTGCCACATCTCCATGAATGAATTCCCAGGTATACGGCCAACTGTACAGCTTGTGGCAGGCTGTCTACATCTCTGCTCGCCTTGGTCTCTCTCTCTCTCTCTCTCTCTCTCTCTCTCTCTCTCTCTCTCTCTCTCTCACACACACACACACACACACACACACACACACACACACACACACACAGGCCAGTCCTGCCCCACACTAGGCAAAGAGAGAACCACAAAAGCTCTCAGGAGTGGAAACCACTGAGAGAACTGGCCTTGTGAGAAAGAGCCTAACGTAAATTGTAAAGGGCTGGAGAGGTGAGTAAGCGCTGATATTCCAGAACCAGCTCTTTGGTCCTTTGCAGCTGCTGGAGTGGATCTTGGGCTGGAATTTTGCATCCTGATGACCCTGAGACGCCCTCTTGTGGGCATCAGCGGTAGCATCAGATTTTCCAACTTTTTCTACCTTCTGCCAGGTTAGAGTCTTGCTTTGCTTTTCTTGACTTTCTTTTTTTTAAGTACTCTTTAATTCTTTGCCACCTGAATATGCTACCCACACATCACCACCTACTGTCTTCCAAAGAGTTGTAAGATAAAGATCCAATCTCATCGTTGATTCTACTTTTAAAAAATTAAGCATCTATTTCGCTTTTAAAAAAGCGTTATATAAAATTTTGAAAATATCAAAAAGCACAAAGAAGAAAGTAAAACTCAAGAGTAAGCTTTCTTATTAAATCACGGCCAGAAGGAAAAAGGAATGCGACTACAGTTTTCCTGGTTCACTAGACGTTTATTTAGAAAAAATAGAAACATTTTAGCAAAACGTTTTGTCAGTGTGAGCTCAGTTCCAAGCTTGGGCGTCTGAGTTTGGGGGAGCGAATCAGTTCACCCTGTAAGTGGAGACTCTTTCTGAGTCCCTGTCCCCACACCCGTTTTCCTTCCAACTGAGGCGCCTATGCAGTAAGCTCAGCGGACAGAATGGGCTCTGAAGTATTGAGTTCATTTATTCATTCGGCAGTGTGTATTGACCATCTCTTTATTGACTTTAGAGATACAGAGAAAACTACAACATGGTCCTTGCCACTTATAGATCATGGTCTGGACTAGACACAATTAGATAATCAGACAGTCACAAAACACTCTGATGGGAGAACAGGGTACAGTGGGAAACTGGAGGCTAATCCTGGCTTCACTACTCCCCAGCTGTGTGACTTTGGACAAGCCACACCCACTCTCTAAACCTCAGTTTTCACATCTGTAAAATGGGGATGATAACAATAACTATCTTATTAAATTAGGATGAAGATTGGATGGCAATAAAGTGCATGTGCAAAACACATAGCACACAGAGTAGCCCCTTACTTTTCTCCATCCATACTAAGTTCTCTTTCTTCAGACTCCGGAGAGGAAACTTGCCCACAATCCCCTGTTAAAGACTGAATGTTTACTGGACTTTTGGGAAGATCATGAAATTTTATATGTAGTCAGTGCTAGAAAGGGTCCTGGGAATCATCCAGCCAAGAGGAAACTAGGGCCCAGAGAAAGAAGAAGATTGACCTGGGGTCACACAGCAGATCTGGAGGTGCACTACACTTGGTCCTTAAGATTCCAGACTCTGCACGGAGGACCTTGTGCTTGAATCCAAGGCTCCACTACTCGCTTGCTAGCTTAGGCAACTCTCCACATCTCAGTACCCTGATCTGTAAAATGGGCATAATAACCTTCTTCCTAGGATTTATGGGACAATTATATTAACTCACTCTTAATCCAGAGCTCAGTCATACTATTCCTAGAATTTACATAGCTCAGAATTTTAGGAAAGCAATTCTTCATTCTGTACATCTGGCATCCAGAATTTATGGGTCAGGACTTGGCTCAAGTCCTTCCTAAACGTAAAGGCCTCTTGATGGAAGCCATGGGTGAGAGGAGACGAGCTCCCATTCCAGGCAGCCCAGGGGTAAATTATGATCAAAGAGAATTAAAATCAAAGTGATGCCACCTCCCCATCTCCCAGATGAACCTCGCTTAGCATCACATCAATGAATATGACCAGGTCATAATTTAAGAAAATAGGCTGCCTCTTGGTCACTGATAGTCCATTGCCTCTCTTGGCATGCCCAAGATGAATTATACTGGTTGAGGATCAACAACAAAATGCCAACGATTGCATCAAAACATCAGATTAAATAAAAATAAAAACAAACAAGCATCAGAATAAGTTAGCATCTGGGTGAACTATTGCTAACGGTGCCACCCCATTGAGTTTCCTCTTTTTTTTTTTTTCAAAAATAGCTATATGCTCAGAAGCCTTTCAGGGGTCACTAAAATAGAAAAGAAGTCCCTTGAGATTGGTTGCAAACTCCAGTTCATCCATTTCTGTTTCCATATCACAATGGAAAATCACCAAGGCTGCATGGAGATCTGTAATGATTTTCTGTACACTCGCGTCAACAAAAGAACATACAATTTTCCTTTTCTTCCCAGTAGAGCTTTTTATTTTTTATTTTTCTAGTTCAGGGAAATGTTAAGATCATTTAGGGAGGTTGTTGAAATGTCTTGAAATCAAAGACGCAATACTAAAGAAATATTTAGAGAAGAAAGAAGCGGGTTGATGGGGCTGTTGTTTGTGGCGAAGTCAGTTGTTTCATTTCATTATAAGGTTTTCGGTGCTTTCAGGAAGGAAGTGCGAGAGAGATGGGAGAAGTGGAAATTTCAGAAAGGCAAGGATGTCAGCCTCTCGTGGAAGTCAGGGGCACCCACTTCGGGTTGATAAGGCAGTCTATATTCTTAAGTGATTGATTTATAGACTATTTTCAAAAATAGTCATCGCTGACAACTTGATCTCCCAGTGGAGAGTGGCAGGCCATGGAAAGAACTCTGCTTTCAGCTCAGACAAACTCAGGTCTCTGTTTCGCTCTGTCATTATTGGCAAGTGACCCTTGACAAGGCTTTATTCCCATGAGCCTCAGTTTCCTCGTCAACAACATGTGATGTCCATTATCACAGAAACATTTCAGAAGTACCTAGAACAGTGCCTGAGACACAAAGTTAACGCTGTCCCTCCTCACTTTACCATTGTGAATGGGCTCTGACAAATAGTATCTTGTTGATTTCTCCAAAACCATCTGAGGTCCTCAGAGCTGGAATCTTTTTGCCTACTTTTAGTGTCCTAAAGACAGTTTCCTCCTTTGTGAAGAGCATGGGTGTTTTTGAGGGGACACGTAGTCCTGGGTTCCAGTCCCAGCTCCATCCAGTGATGTTCTCAACTGATGACATCTCACAGGTGTTCTACATCTGTGTACTTCAGTTTCCCTCTCCGTCCCTCAACACCTAGCCCGCTGGCCTGGTCACTGCGTGAGCAACACCCCTGAACATACCAAGCTCTTAGCACATTCTGGACATTAAATATGGTCCCCGTACTTCAGGGAACAGAGTGGGGGGCGGGGGACATCAGAGCACCCAAGTCATCCACAGAGGAGAGAGATACTTTGGGTCTAATCGAGAAAGCAGACAATGCCCCCGGCACCGAGATGTGAGCCACACATTCATAAAGGGGCCATTCCCCACAGCCTCATTCATCTTCCCGTGTCCCAGTTTGCCTCGTCTCCCAAGGGACAGGCACAGCTGTTCATATCATCAGGACTGGGCTTGGGGAAAGGTCATGAGATGACCGATGTGGTCAGAGGTGTGACGTCTCTGCAAGGCCCCAGCCTGGGAGGCCTCGTGGAGCACAAGGGAGTCCCCAGCTTGTTTCATCTCAAGCATCTGAGTTCATTACAGCCTCCTCCAAGTCTCTGGCACTCGAGAGCCAGGGTTGGCTTTACAAAAAAAAAAGGAAGAAAGAAAATATGAGCTCGGGGGAAAGAGGGGGCAAGAGCCGTGTGCAGGGAGTCAGGAGACCATGGCCCCAATGCCAGCTCTGCCTGGGTGACCTTGAATATGGCCTCAGCTTCCACATCTGTACATTCTCATCTTCTCCCTCCCTCTCAGGAAAAACAGGATGAGCCCCGGCCCCATGGCTGGGCAATTCCCCTGTGCTCCTGAAAGCCAAATACAAAGCACTTGCAGAGATGCACACCTGTGCCCCGCCGCAAGGTAAACCTAGGGGGTGGACTGGAGCAGGATGTGGTCCCTGCCTCAGAGAAGCCCACAGTACGGCAGGAACACAGGTGCGGATGAAATCCAGTGATGAGATCCTCAGTGGAGCACACAGGGCTGTGGCAGTCCGAGAGTGCACCCCAAAACCCAGCCCACGTGGGAGCTAGGATGGTCTCCCAGAATAAATCATGGCTACTCGGTTCTTTGAGGTTAAGTGGGACTTCATGAGAAAGAATCCCTTCCGGGAGAAATACCACATGCAAAGATGCCCATCCAGGGAGCAACCCAGTGATTCTGAGGGCTACATGTGATCAAGGGGGGGTGGGAGGTGCCTTTGAAGAAGGGGGAGCCAGAGTATGCAGGAGTCAAATCAGGGGTCTAGCGCAAACAGGTTGACATAATTCCTGCTAACAGCCTTTAAAGAGAGACCTTTCTGGCTAGAGTGAAACTCCAGGGACGGGCTCTGCTTTGCCCACTTTGGTTTCATCTGTTCATTCTTGGGCCAGGGGAAGGAGACGGTGCTTTTCCAACTTGGCTATATTCTAGAATCACCTGGGGCATTCTTAAAAACCCCACTGCTCAAGCCATAGTCCAGAATAGTTAAACCCTGACGTCTGGGGATGCTCTACCTGAACACCAAGTGAGGAAGGGGTAGTTCCTCACTTGGTGAAGGGGTTGGGGCTGCTGTAATCGCGAAGGGCTAGGTGGACCAGATTCCACCCGACCAGCAGACCAGCGGGGGAGCTGCTATGACAGTCCAGCAGAGAAAACAGTGGGAAGGGAGCCACTGAGACCAATAGGACTGGCAGTTCATGGGTGGAGAGGATGCTGGCCTGGGTTTCCCATCCTGCCAGGAAGAGGCCTGGCCATCTCTTCCTGCCCTGGGGGATCATGGGGTACGTACGGCATGGAGCCCCGGAGAAGTACGGAGCAAACATGGGCCCACACCCGGCTCTACTCCGCTGCGGCGCCATGCTGCCCCACTCCTCGTCTCAGTCTCCCTGCCGTAAAAAAGGCTTTTTCCGCACCAACAGCCTGTGACCCTTGCTAGGTCTGGCTGGGCCAGCCGCATCGGGCTTGGATCAGTACGCAGTCTCTGGAAAAGGGAAACGTGCTCATCTCCCTCTCACTGCCCCAGGTAGTGGCCCAGGTGAAATCTTAGGTCAATGGAAAGGATGGTTCGGGAAGAAAAGGGAATGAAATAACCAAGCAAATGCTTTGGGAAAAAAATCAAAATCCTGTATAATTGGAAGGTGATATTTATGCCAGTCATTAACAAGACAGCAGTAACAGATCAGGGCACACAGATTTCCTTTAATAGGGGTGAAAAAGGATGAAATTAGTAAACTTCCAGGCCTGAGCGAGCGCTATGCCGAGGATCCTGCCCTGCAGGCTTTTGTTAACTTCAAGATCCTGCAGTGTCACCGTAAAGGTCCGGTCCCTACTGCACTGGGCGCTGGGGTTCTGGCAAGTCCTGGGTCGCTCGGGCTGGGCTTTCATAATCTTGCTAGGCTCAAAGATCAGATCCTTTTGCTAATGGGGAACAGCTGAGGGGTTCAAGGCCATCAGCAGATGGCCAAGCTGACATTACTTGTTATTTAAATTAACCATCAGGCCTCTCATTTTAATCCACCTGATGGGGCATCTCATGCATGTTGTAATTAGCCAAAGGGAAACTGGGCACGAGAAGGAAGCCTGTGTTGTTGGAGCATTCATCTTGTTTTCATCTAACAGGGCCTAACAAGGTCATCCTTGTGTGGAAATCAAGAGACACAAATGGCTGCTTCAAGGGAACTTGCTGAGAAAACAATTGCCATGGAGATGAGTTTGTGTATATGAAAAGGCAAGCGTCGGCGTGAATGATAGCCCCTCCCAGTCTATCTGCATCGTAAACACTGGTCATACTTTCCAGCCAGGCACTCAGCCTTTATTTCTGTATCTTAATAATTCTCGGTATTCGGAATGAATTCCAGAATTTGGTGGCCCACATTGGTGCCCTTTATCAGATCTTTCTCTGTGCACGGTGAGCTGTGGCTTTTTAAATTCAGTCTGGAATGTCACAGATCTAATGCCACCACCTATAGGAACCTAATGCATCAAAGGACAACATTTTTGTTCCTTTGAGAGACATTATTCCTTCCAAGAAATGCACGTCTCCCCAGAACGACACAGGATATGATCGCCTCTCCAAAGATGCAGACTCATTTGTTCCCTCATTGTTTGTTCATTTATTGATGCATCGGTTCAACATCTATTTATGAGTGCTGTCGATGAGGCGGGGCCGGTGTCGCGTGCAGGATCCAGCCAGCAGCCAGACAGGCTTGTCCTTCCATTGCGATGCTGACAGTGCAGTTGGAGAGACTTAGAACGAACAAGAAATTACAACTGAGATGAATGTCGTGAAAGATGAGCACATCGGTGGGACAAGTACAAAGCCGGAAGCGGGTGGTCAGTGTGTCCAGACCCTCTGGCAGGAGTCCCCAACCTTTTTGGTACCTGGGACCAGTGCTCCTATGAGAATCTAATGCCTGATGATCTGAGGTGGAGCTGAGGCGGTGATGCTAGTGCTGGGGAGCGGCTGCAGATACAGATGAAGCTGTGCTCACTTGCCAGCCACTCACCTCCTGCTGTGTGGCCCAGGGGTTGGGGACCCCTGCCATAAGGGAAAGTGACTTGTAAGCCAAGCTGCCCATGATGAGAAGGAGGGGATGGAAGAGCTTTCTGGGCCAAGCGAGCAGCATATATAAAGGCTCCGTGTTTGGTGTGTGAGAGGAACTGCTTATCCCAGCTGAACAGTAGACTTGTGGGGTAAAAGAGGTAGGAGAAATAAACAGGGTCCAGTGTTTGTAGGGCCTTGTGGGCACAAGCTTTTTGGCTTCATCATGAGGATGATTGAGGACCATGAAAGCATGTTGGAGGAAAAGACACTATCAGACTTGCTTTTTCCAGTCATCTCTTTGGTTCCAGGATAGAGGATGGATTGTTGGGAGCAGATGTAGGGGGGAACCCCAGCGTTGAAACTGGCTCTTTCTGGAGACTGAATTGCTATTTCAGGCTATTCAGCTACTTTTGAGTAGAATAAAGGAGGTGGATTACAAAAAGTCAATTGGGAAAATGGAGGAGTATTATACAGATTAAGGAATTCTCTAGTGACATCTGCCTTTGGCCAAAAGGAAATGGATAAGTCAGGATGATACTTGGTGTAATGAACAACTCCAAAATTTCAATGCAAACACAATTAAAGTTTAGTTTTGCTCATGCAACCGTCCAGCAGGGGTGTTCCTGGTTGTAAAGCATTCCTGGGTGGCTGGCTCTCCTCCAAGCGGTGACTCATGGACCCAGGCTCCTTCTAACTTGTGGCTCTGCGGGATCCTCTGCATCCAGCCAGCACATGATGTAAGAACACAAAGAGTCACGTGGGGGAAGTTTTCATGGCTTAGGCTTGCACGCAGAGTATTTCTCTCCCACCTACACTTTATGGGCCAGAACTCAGTGGCATGGCAGCACCTAACTGCAAAGAGCACGGGAAATGCGGGCCATCTATGTGAGCACAGGAAAAAAGGGAACTAGTTTGGAGGAAAACCAGCCTATTTCTGCCCCCTGAGGCACTGCCTCTGGGAAACTGAGACCTATAGAAGAAAACCCATTTGCCTGTGGTCACCCATCAGGTTGGAGACAGAAAGGAAACCAGAATCCTAAAGTGTGAGCACAGGAAGAAAGGGAACTAGTTTGGAGGAAAAGCAGCCTATTTCCGCCCCTGAGGCACTGCCACTGGGAAACTGAGACCTAAAGAAGAAAACCCATTTGCCTGTGGTCACCCTTCAGGTTGGAGACAGAAAGGAAACCAGAATCCTAAAATCTTGATGCTAAGTTCACACCACTTTCCCCCTCACTGTCGCTGGCGTACTTACCCATGTGTGGTGGAGCCGTGCTGCTCTGACGTACAAAGAAATAGAAAATCAATCCAGCTAGCTTTTATTAGGCCTGCTATTTGCAACTGATAAAAGATAGATGAAGAAATCAATGATTTTCCACCTTCGAGCGGCTCACTGTTTCCCAAGCAGAGCGAAGCATGTGCCAGGAGCACTCAGAGGAGAAAGAAAATGGCGCCCAGCCTCTCGAAGGAAAAAGGTGTGAGCTGAGCCTCAGACTGGGAGGATTTGGCTTTTGTTTCCATTTCGCTGTCTTTCCCCTTTTCTCAGAGAGCAAAGGTACTCACCTCCTCACTCCCAGCACAATCTCACTGCTGAATAGTGCCAGACCCTTCTCAAAGATTTGCTTTCCGTCTTTTAATTCGCTTTCTCCTTTATCCCCGATTCCCACTACCATCCCCCTTCCCCCTCAGTAATGTAGCTGATATCTGTTCTTAAATATGCATGAATAATTCCCACTACCATCCCCCCTCCCCCACAGACATCCTCAGCAATGTAGCTGATATCTGTTCTTAAATATGCATGAATACCGATGGAACACGTCATGCGTTCTGTGTTCGTATATGCTTTGAATTAACGTGACTAATTCATGCTGTAGCTCTCAGTCTGGTTCTTTTTTCCCCCACTCGGCCCCAAGGTGTGTTCAGTGGCGTGTAATAGTTGTTTTTCCCTGCGCACAATATTCCATGGTGAGAATCTGGCACATCTTTCTCATTCATTTTTCCGGTGAAAGACACCTCGGTGGCCTCCAAGCTCCTGACTCTCCAATCTGTTGCTGTGGCGGATTGGCAGGGGTTCCTTTTGTCCTATGAGATATCTCTGAGACAGAGGGCCAGAGTGGTCTTGCTGAGCCTTGGATAAATACTTAACTTCGCATCCTTAACTGTAGGCAAATGGTTTTCGAAAGTAGCCCAGATAATGTCTCTGTGAAAACTAACGGGAAGCTCCCTCTCCAGGTAGATGCTGCCCCACAAACCCCTGGTCAGGCTGCCAGGTATTAATTGTGTGCTTAGAAGGGGGTTCCCCTTCCTCCGGCCACAGCCAGCCTAGGCAGGGGTCATGGCTTGACATGGGGCAGTGACTGCCTTTCAGTACCTCCATGATCTCTCAGCCAACTGCCCTTGTCACACTGTCCTTGACATCCCTGAGAATGGCTGAGAATGACATCCCTGAGAACTGCAGGGTGTAAGCAAACATTCCCTTCTCCCTACACCCTTGGGGTTCCTGCCTTTCTGTCACCATTCTAAGGTTTAGAAGGAGGCCTCTGTGTGTGGCTTTTATTTGCGTATCTTGGATTTCAGTGCATCTGTGCGTCTCTTCATGAGCTTGTTGGCCATTAGATCTTCTCCCTCTGTGAACTCCCTCATCGTATTTTGTGACCACATGTATTGAATTTACTGTTTTTTTCTGCTTTATCGATCGGATGGAAGCCTCTGTATATTATAGGTAATAATCCCTTTCTGTTTGAAATGTAGTCTTCTCCCTGCTTGGCATCTGTTTGCCCACGCCGTTTGTACTCTCTTCTGCTGAACAGAAGCCCTTAATTTCGCTGTAGTCGAATTTAACAGTTTTGTCTGATTTTTGTGCCTCCTTGGTCTAGTTAGGAAGTCTTTCCCCATTCCGCTCCCCAAGTCAGAAACTTATGATCCCCAATTTTCTTCCGCTCCCTTCAGAGTTTTAACTTTACATCTTTAATCTATCTGGACTCCAGCTTTCGTGTGGAGTAAAGCAGATTTAGCTTTATTTTTCTCCCTATAGCAGGCCAGTTTTCCACAGACTAAGGGGATCCATCCTTTCCCCATTGTCTTGTGTCGCCTCTGTACCATAAACTATTATCAAGTCTGTGCCACTGTCTATCGACCTTTCTATATCCTTTACCACACTGCTTCTATCACGGTGGCTCTACAGTTTGTCTTAATAGCTGATCCATCAGGCCCACGCTTTAAAAAATGGAAACAGGAAAAGGGCAACAGCCCAGGAAGACTGTTGCACACAAGCCAAGACCTAGAAACTGCCACCCCCACTCTTCACTTCGCCAGCTCTTTCCTGCCCTTCAGATCCCTGATTGAACCATCGCCTTCTCAGAGAAGTGGCCCCGCCCCCATCATTCCCTACCATAGTACGGTACTCACTCCATATACATAACACGCACAATTTGTAATTAAAATGAGCTTGCTTATTTATAATCTACTTCCCTCTCCAGTCAGCAAACTCTTCAAGGACAGAAACTTGGTTCATTTTAAGTGGTGCCCAGCACAATGCCAGGCCCACAACTAGAGTTAGCTTTTACCGAGTGCCTGAATATTTAAGCTCTATGCTAAGCACTTCACGCGTGTTGGCTTATTTACACCCCATCCCCATACCAACTCTATGCATTCGGTACAATTATTATCTACTTTTTGTAGACAGAGACTGGGGCACAGAGAGTTTAAGCGACTTGCCAAAGACTACATAGCTGCAGAGTAGATAAGTATGGCTTTGAACTCAGTCTGGCTCTAAAGTTTATGTTCATATCCAATGGTTAGACCACCTCTCCATACACCACAGAATGTAGTGAATGAATGGAAGAATGAATAAATGCAGAGGAGAAAGGAGAGGGTAGATCAGATGATTATAACAAACACATTTGTGCACAGCTTCTTTCTCCAAGTTATTATGCTCCTAATGAGAGTTATTTTTTCCTCTGAGATGATGATTTTCATAAATTATGGAAAATTCTTTGGTCATTGCTTTTTATGTTATGGCCTGGGGTGGAGCACAGGGGCATGATGAATGACTTTTTAAGTTCCTTCACATTGAATTCTCCAAGACAAGACTGCGTGTAGAATCTATAATTAATTATTATTCACACTTAATATAGTTAGATAATGTGAACACATACTTTCCATTAATTTATGTGGCTGATTCCTCATAATTTTCCCATAGGTATAGTTCACTGATTTCTCAAGTTATTAAAAATTAAAATTCATATTAGAGAGTTAGAGGAGCCTGGTGTCCCTTTACCTATTTTTAGTCTAATGTCACAGCTGGGCAGGGGGTTCATTGCAACTACTTCCTTTGGACAATTCTAAACTAAAATGGCTGGGTGCATTTATTCTTTGACTTGTTAATTCCTTAAATGTTAATTCATGACTACTTGGACAGTCCTGCTTGGGGGCCTCTGTTTCCAGAAGGCTTACCCACCTCCTCCGGAAGGTAGAGAAGAAAACAGCTAGTAAGAGCTACTGAGAGGGCCGGGGAGGGAGGGTGCCTGGTCTTGCCTGGGATTGGGGGCAGGACCAGGTGATGTCTAAGCTGGCCCATGAAGGAAGAGAAGGAGTTAGACAAATGGAGAACAGAGGGGAAGGAATTCGGGGTTCAGAAATGGCGTGTACAAAGGCAGGGAAGCAAGAAAAGGCAGGGCAGTCCCGGAGGACCAAATAGTTTGCTGGGGGCGGCACAAACAAGGGACGGTGGGAGTGAGTGCTGGAAAGGGGTAGGGGGTAGGGCCATCTTAAGCAGATTACTGAAGAAAAAGAGGGGGGCTTGTACTTTCCAGGACCTCAATATGAGATTTTGAATACTTGGAGTTATCACAGGAATTTAAAGCTCATTGAAACCAACTCACCCATTTTGAAGGTAAGGAAACTGAAGGCCACCTGCTTGAACAACAAAAATGAGAACTTTTCAGATCAACAAAATTCATTCTCGCTCAGATATTTGGAGCTAATACTTTCTATATGGCAGGGGTATTATATTCCAGGTCCTAAACACAACTCTTAGAGGAGACTTGAAGGCGGGTGTGACATTGTGGAAAGCAGCCCAGGACCCTTCCGATTGCCCATGCCACCAGGAAGTCCTGCGGGTAGAACTTTTCAGATCAGAGAATCACAGGTGCTGTACTGGTTACAACGCAACCAGAGCCACCCCTGATTTGCATATTCTGCATAACTTTGCATAAAGCATTAACAAGTCTCAAAGCCTGTAAAATAAAACTAATTAGAACAGTGTTTTGCCCTGGTATCTAGACTGTGCACAGCTAGGAGAAGGCAAGGGAGCATCTCTGTCTTCCTAACTGCTCTCTCAAGCACAACTGTGGTGGCTGGTTTAGGATACTGGGCAAGAAACTGGGTTCTAATCTCAACTCTGCTACTTACTAGCTGAGTAACCTTGACAATCAGCTCAGGCTCTGAAACTTGGTAATAAGGAGCCACCAATTCTAATTATACAAACGAGTGGGAAGAGTCACATACATTAGTGTGTCCACCATGCCTGTCACAGTGTCACAAATTCAACACTCAGCAAATGTTTAGGCACATGGGTTCGACCCAGGTGCAGTAAAATTTCTCTAATATTCAATGCCACAAAATTTTAATCTTACTTCTGAACCAATTCCTCGCCTATACCTCCCAGAACAGGAAAACATATCCCTAAAACAGAAGGGAAATCCCAGGTCTCCAGAAAATAATCTTCTAGGAGGAGGTCATGGCATCAGAGCCTTTGTAGTGGGTAAAAAAAATCCAACTCAGTGAGAAAACTGAAGCCCAGAAGAGGGAGATGAAAATCAGGGGCTGGAACCTCGGTCTCCGGACCTTCTGCTGGAGCTCCCAGGACTGCCCCATGTGGACCTAGATTTAGGACAGTTTTTCCTCTTTTGACAGTCTTCGGGATTCCAGCCCAATGCAGATAAATGTGGCTGGAGTTTCCAGAGATCGATGCTGCTTCCGATACTCTCCCTGCGGCAAGCTCACGACATATTTTTTTACAAGTAATAATTAGCGACAGAAATATCTGACCTACTTACAACTCCATAAATACACACATTTGGCGGCTTCCACATCAGCTCCAAGGCCGTCAGAGGATCCTGTTTGGGAATAGCTTTTTTAAACCTGGTTAAAAGACAATTCCACAGCAGGCAGTTTGGGATGCTAATTTCTACCCACAATACCTTGCTAGGCTGGCACTGCCCCCTGCACCCACCTCCTCCTTGTTGAGGTGGCATTCAGACCCTAATGCCAGTGATTATTTTCACATTCTGTTCTCACAAGCCAGAGGGGGGATTGAGTTTCTGTCTTTGGAAAGAGAGATTATGCAGAGATCTTTTCAGATTTCTAAAGTAATTTAGAAATGATGTGCGTTCTTCCCTTGAATTTTCTAAACACAGCTCTTGACAATTTGATCTGAGCCTTCTGTTGGCACCACTGCCCACATTTACCTTGACCAAGAGAAAGCCCTTTCCTTTCCTTTGCCCTCAAATACTTCCCTGGATTCTAAAATGTTCCTTAAAAAATTGAGCAAGACAAGATGTGTGGTCCAAGGGAGGCCAAGGGCTGAGCTGGCCTTGGTCAGAATGCCAGGAGATTCTCAAGCCGCCCTGCTGGATGCTGGGGGCCCTTCTGACCGCCCTTCCCAGAAGCCCAGCACCACCAACTATTGAGATTGGGTCTCAAGATGACACTTGTATAGTGCTGCCTTCTGGTGGAGGCACAGCTCAGGTCTGCGATGGTAGTGTGGGCCCCTTTGTTCAGTTTTGCCAGTATTGACTGAGTATCTATTACTGGGCCCTGGAGACACAGTGAGTAAGACCTGCTCATCACAGGACAGTATAAGAAAGGATGCCAGAGTGCCTGAAACGAAATCAAATCCAAGAACTGTGTAGGGCATGAATGGATGAAAGAACACAGCACAGGGTGGGAGTGGGGGACCTCATTGAATCAGGGACATCAGAGACGGGTTCCTGGAGGAGATGAACCTGAGCCCCATTTTATTAGTCTTCTTCAGGTAGATTGGAGTGGGAAGAGGAAGGCTGTTGCTGCCCAAGGGAGCAGCATGTGTAAAGACACAGAGGTCTATGGAGAGCGTGGACTATTCGGGAAGCCATATAAAGTTCAAGGGCTCTGCAGGGAGCTGAGGCTGGAGAGGAAGGCACGATGAGGTTGGAGCGAACTGTGCGAAGCATATTAAGGGATTCAGACTCTAACACGAAGGCAGCGGAGAGTAGGGAAATTGCTTAAGAAGTGTCACATGATTCAATTTGGGTTTTTTAAAAGACCATTTTACAGGTTCTCAGCGTAGAGAACCGTCTGGACGAGAAAAAAAAAACAGAAAGACACTTCACAGCTTTCCCACCGTCTATTCCATGATTTGGGGCCTGTGCCAACTAGGACTCTGGTGGCTGTCCCCTCTAACCTTCAAAAGTTTCACAAGAGTTAAAGAAAGAGGACCCTGTTGGCAATGATGCAACGCTTCTGAGAGGACAGATTCTGAGTGCCCACGGCAGTGCCCTCAAAGGGGACAATCCTGCCAACTAATATTGCTCAGAATGACGGAGAAGCAAACACTGTAAGTGAGAGGAAGTCACAAAGAAATGACACAGAGAAACAGAAAATGCGACTGGTGTCTGCAAACATCAACATGCCCTCTCGCTGAAAGACTAGAGGAATAGGTCACCCGCCCAATAAAAAGAGAGCAGATTGTCCTGCGGCTTCGCCTGAGGTTGAGGAAGCCTGAAAAAACCAACATGGAAGTAATGAAAAAAATAATAATAATAATTGTAGTACAAGAGAAATGGGACAGTGTCCAGGAGGTAAGTAAACCTGCAAAGTAACCCGCCACAGTGATTTCAGGCATTGTCATAGAGCCCAGGAAAACATGGCACCTGCAAAAAGCAACAGGAAGCGATGCAAAAGGAGGTGGGTGAGATGAGAGAGTGTGGCAAGGAAACTAGAAGCCCAGTGGTGGAACCCGAGCCACGCGGGTGGCAGTGAACGGCAGATTTGATGCCGCAGATGATCGAATCGGTGGTTTGGAAAAAGAACACAGAAGAAACAGGCAAATAAAGATTGCAATTGAATAATATGATCATTTCAGAAAAACAGGGAAGAAGAGACAACCCACGAATGAAAATATGGTGTTCATGAAGGAGCACCCAGAAGAAAAGAAACAAACTGGAATCGAAGAGGCCACACGAAGACACTTTTCAGAGCAGCAGAAAGAACTGTGCTTACAGATCAAAAGGACCCAGGACATTCTAGGCAATATCACAGCAAATTTTTCAAAGTAGAGAGAAAAAGGAAAAGTGCTAAAATGTATCTAGGCAAAAAAAGGCAGCTATATCGGTGGTGGGGGGTGCGGGGTGGGGGGAGAGGGACAGAGAGCAAACAGAATTGTCTATGCAATTCTAAATGCCCAAATATAGGAGCTAACATTTACACACAGATGGGGTTGCACTGTAGACCTTGTCTGTTTCTTATTTTTTCACTTACTTCCACTTTTAAGATCTATTCCAAGGTGCTGGCAGTACGTTTGCTTAGTTGCTGCCATTTGCAAAATGGCATTCCATAATGTACATCCTCTATGTTTACTCATTCATTCTCTTAGTGACGGACAAGGGGTGGCCTCCTATTTCCCATTCACGTCCAAACAGTGATGCTCTGGATGAGAATTTCTCGAGGTGTAAATCAAGGAGTGGAGTTACCGGGTTCCAGATTGTTCTCCAGGATGGCTGTACTATATGTATTTGTATCTACAGCCTCTTGCACCACTAGTGCATAATGGCTGTTTCCCACATTCGCTCAGAAGCTTGGAACCATCCAACATGCTATTTTGCTCTTCCAATGGGTAGTGTTGTTTTAATGTTTCTTGAACTTCAAGTGAGTCCAAACAATTCATACATTCATTTACAAGCAATCCAGTTTCTCTATTAGGGAACCGCCTGGTCATCTCTTTGACTAGTTATGGGGCTTAACCACAGTCACTTCCAGCCACCCAGTCACCTCTTACCTGTGGCTGGGATGCAGGCCCGTAGCCTGTGTCTGCCACATCCTTCATGCTTGCCATTTGTGGAAAGGCCAGCACTCAACAGGAGTCAGAAACTCAGAGTCCGATGGGGCCAGGTAATATAGATGACTATAGGAAACCTGTGTGAGACGTGAACACCAGGGGATGGTAGGTCCTTGTCTCAAAAATGACAATCACACAGTAGTTTCAAAGTACATTTCCCAAAGTCAAGGCGATTCAGTCTTAAATTATACTAAGAGTAGACACTAAGAAGAGTCCCAACTCTGTCCTGAGCATGTATGTACCTGCAGGTAAAGTGATTATGAGCACTTTTGGGGGGTTTCCTTGTACTTTAAAAATTGTCTGCAATAAACCTACATTACTTGTGTAACTATTAAGAATTTAAAAAATTAAAAGATCTGGTTTAGAACACACATCAAAGGGTCTTCTTTCTTGCCCGCTTGTTTTAGGAGGGTTCACATGTGTCGCCTTTTCAGAAAGGGCATTCTTGCCCATGCCATCTAAAACCATGCCCTCATCCCCCTCTGTCCCCTTACCCTGCTTTATTTTGCCTCATCACTACCTGGCATAATTTTATACGTCTGTGTTGACTTGTTTACTCTCTGTCTTCCCTTCTATAATGTCAGCCCCATGAAGGCAGGACTTCTGTCTGCGTCCTTCACAGCTCTCTCCCAGCACCTTGGAACAGAAAGTGGCACATAACGGCACATGATAGGTGTTCAAAGAACATGGTTAAAATTCATTCTTGGCCAAATATCAGAGACGAGGCCCTTCTCCTCGCCTGACTTTTTAAAAGCCTAAATGTTTCTCTTTTTAAAAAAAATTTAATTAGTTTTAAGTATACAGTACATTGGTTAGACATCTATATATAGTTAGTAAAATGATCACCCCAATTGCTCCCTCCCTCCCCGACCTTCCACCTAGCCAATGTATTAATGCTAATTGCAGTCCCTATGCCATGCTCCCCATCCCCATGACCATCCATCAGCTACTAATTTGTTCTTCTTTAACCTTTCACCCCATTCTCCCAGCCCCCTAAACTCCCCTCCGCCCTGTCCATCTCCAAATTGTCCACTATGTTTGTGAGTCTGTTTTTG
>NW_006440132.1:6834832-6849525 GCF_000325575.1 Pteropus alecto
ATTAGTGTGGATTTGTGAAGTAGGTGTCCAGTGGCACAATCCTGAGAGGGGTTCAGCTGCAAGCCAAATTTAGCCCAAGCCTCTACTCCTCTAGGGCCACCTGTCAAGATTCAGCAAGCAATCCACAGATGCTGTGCTTATAGTTACCTCAAAAGGCCACACCAGAAACCGAGGCCAGCTGCCTCCACCAGTGTGAGTCTTTGCAAGGAGCACCTGACTCGCTGAGGATACACGTGGATGTGACTTGGGTGGGGCTCAGGTTGGGGTAGGCGGGGTTTCAGAGAGTCCTCTGGGCGGAGCGACCTCTGTTATCCAGTTTGATGATGTCACAGCTATGGCGGCTCTGTGTCCAGCGCACTGGTAGTGGAGAAGGCTCAACAGGGAACAGTGGATACCGCCCACACTTCTGTACAGAGCAGGTCTCACCTCGGTCCTCATTCCAACAATGTCTTCCTGTAAGTCCCTGGTGCCCCCTGCGCGCAGTTGAACAAGCACTGGTGCTCGGAGCGAGCAGGTCCGTCACCACAAAAATCCGCTGGCTGACGTGGCCGCTTTAAGAAGCATCTGCCGCTGCCGCAGCCTCCGTCTCAGCCACTCAGAAATAGGCAGCCCTGTGTCCTTACCCCGTCCTACCTTCTGCCATTGCAGGGTGCTTTCTCGGATTTCTCCCTAGTTGTAGGGCTTGTTCATCTAGATCCCAGGTGATTTTTCCTTGCTGCTGTTCCTTGTTTCCGTCTCAACTTTGATTTGGTCACTAGAGGGATGAACTTCTACGCCATTTTTTTTCCCTGCTCTAAATGTTTCTCTTTATAAAGCAATGAGGCAGAGATTCAGAACTCTGGTAGACATGAGTTGAAAGGGGTTTTCCACAAAGTTCCTTCTATTGTCTACTCAAAATACTATCACATAATCATCAAATGCTGTCAGCGCTAGGTTTTCAGTCTTCCGCTGGTGAGATTTCGCTCACTATTTTAAAAGTTTCAGCTGCGAAGATCGTCCCTCCCCCAACGACAGCTTAGGCCGCTGGGCTAATCGGGTTCAGCCCTGGCCCAGCTCCCTAGACCTGCTTCCTTAGCAGTAAAGGAATTCCCCTCCTCTTATATGTAGGTGACGGACGCAGATCACATCCTATCGTAACTTTTGCCTTTTGGGCGCATTTAGAGATGAAGATTCTCTCTATTTTCTAATAAAAATCTTAGTATGCAAGTAGTCACATAGAGCAAGGCAAAAATAGTGTGGAAAAATCTCATGCTTTGTCCTCTCTCTGTGTTAAAACTTTGATCAGTGGTCTCTGGGGATGGGCAGGGCCCACCACTCTCCTGGCAACAGCTTATCAAGCCCATCTTTTCCTCCTCCCTCCCTCCCTTCTTTCTTCTCTCCTCCCTCCCTCTCTCCTCCTTTCTCCCTCGCTTCCTTCCTTCTCCTTCTCTCTACTCATTGAGAACCAGTCTGTGCCTGAGGCCATGTAAAGTCTCCAGATACTTGAGCTGTGCACAGCGAAGGCTCCGCCCCTCGTGGGCCCACAGAGCGGTGGGGAGTCTGGGAGTGGCGAGTGCTCCAAGCGGAGGAAACAGCACTGGGAAGCCCTGGACGTGAGAGGGGAAGCATGGAAAGAGGGGGTAGTAAAGAGAGATGGGCCATCACCCTGTTCCAGGCCCCACTAATTCGCCCACAACACTTGGCCAAACTAAGGCTCCAGGGTGGCTAAGAGTTTCCCAGGAGCTCTGTGGGTTGGGCCTGGGGGCTTCGCCTGAACTGTAACCTGGGATAGTCCTAAGGCTTCTACGTGCTGCCATCTGGGAAGTGGCCACCAGATGGTAGCAGAGGATCAGTGGGGTTACCTGTTCAGGTCCTGGAGTCCACAGATACCCAGGTAGCCCTGGCAGTCTGACTATGGCCACACCTGCGCCAGGCCCTGGGGCAATGCGGTCTCCATCCTGACAGGAGGGGGTCAGAGTCTGGGTGTCAGACGTGTATGTATGTGTATGAGTGTGTGGGCATATGTGTGCGCATGTGCACATATGTATGCGTATGAACCTCTGTGTATGCATTGTGTGTGCACACATGCGCGTGTGTGGGCATGATTGTGTGCACACATATGCATATGTGTACATGCATGTATGCGCCTGGGAGTTTGTATATGAGTTCGTGTGTATAGGCGTGTGTGTATATGTCTATGTGTGCCCGTGTGTGTGTGTGTATGTGTGTGCTGCTAAGTCAGTCTAACAAGAGCTTCCTGTCCTTGACATCTAAGTCCTTGGCCTGCCTTTAGCAAAAATCCTCTTAGGCCCATTTAGCAAGCACTCCCTACCCTTGATGTCTCCTCTTAATAATTTTGCATCCCTGGCCCCTCACTCTGCTCCTTGCCTATAAATCCCCAACCATCTTTGCTGTATTCATAGTTGAGCTCAGTCTCTCTCCTCTATTGCAATAGTCTTGAATAAAGTCTTTTCCATTTTCACAAGTGTCAGAATAATTTTTCTTGAGCAAAGAGTGGAGTGACTGGCAGGGATGTTGGAGGGAGCAAAGTTAGAGAAGGGGGGGGAGGGGCAGGCCATGTGATTACAAAATTCATCTTTGTCTTCAACCTCTGTGAGTCCTTCATCTCTGTCCCCTGGCTGTCCCTGCCTCTCTTGCCTGGACGCCTGTAACAGCCCCCACCTCATCTCCCTTTTTTAGGGCTCACTGACCCCCAGCTCGCCCCCCACTCTGCAGCCAGAGACTCTTTCAAGCCCAAATCTAACCACATTCTTCCCCTCAGGGACCCCTAGCCCACAAGCAGTCCATCTCCTCAGCTTGGCGGGCAAGCCCTGACGCTCGCAGCCCCAGGCAACTTCACGTTTTCTCCCTCCAAGCTTCAGCTCACTCTCATTCTCTCTGCTTCTGCACACAGAACCCCCATTATAGAATTATACATCTGAAATCTATTCAATTTTCTAGGCCCAGCCCACCCCTCGCCTCGTCTGAGAAGTCATCCCTGGCTCTGTGCACCCTGAGTCCCTCATCTTACAGCCCAGCGGGGTTGATTCTGCTTCTATGGCTGACCCCTACGTCTCCCTGAAGGCAGGGACCATCCCCAGCACCCTCTCCTCCCCACTTTCTCCAAGTTATGGGACAGGAGGCTACTCAGCCATCTTGGGGAGTTTGGAGACAAGGAATTCGCCAGGATAGGCTCTTCTGATCCTTCTTGGCTGGTGTGGGAGGAATGAATGACACTGGATTTGTGGCCATTACCACTGAAGCCCTGGATGTCAAAACTCCTAGAGTTTGTGTAGTACAGTGCTAAGAAGACAGGTTCTGGAGCCAAGCCGCCTGGGTTCAAGTCCTAGTTCCACCCTTTAGCAGGTAAATGACCTTGGGCAAGTTACCTACCCTCTCTGTGCTTCGTTCCCCTAGTAGGATAACAATAGGGTTGCTGTGAGGATAAAACAAGTTAACACATATGTCAAGAACACAGAGTTTGGCATATGGCACTGACTTAAGGCTTATATAGTTATTACCTGTGGTCATTACAACTGGGTTCAAGTCTAGTGGCCTCTCCATGACCTTGGACAAGTCAGTTAACATCTGGACCACCAATGTGCTGGCCACACGCACACACACGTACATATGCACATGTACACACACACATTTTGTGTGTTTATTTGCTTACTGTCTTCCTTCCTCATCACAGACCTGAAGGTAAGCTCCACGAGGGCAGAAAGTTCACCGGCGAAGCACCAGTGCTTGGCGAAGTGCCTGGCGAATAATAGGTACTCAATAAATATTTTCCAAATAACTTAACAGATGTGGGCTTTCTTCATTCATAAAATGGACAATAATAACCCCTGTCTCAACGGGCTACTATTAGGAATGAGCAAAACAACGCAGGGAGAGCACCCAACTTTCTTCATGGAGCGGAAGGAGGATCTGAGACTGTGGTCTTAGAAGTGGACACCAGGGAGCAGCAAAGGACCAAGTCATCTGGCATCACTTAACCCTTGCCAAAGGGAACTGGAAGAGAGGGACCTTCCTGCAGCTCCTGGGAGGGGTGAGCTGGGCACCTTTAAACACCACCCTCCCTGCCCAGGGAGGCTGCCAGGGAGGCTCTCCCAGGTCAGACGCACACACATCACTCATTCCTTCACCAAGCTTTAATTGGGTCACAGAAAGTTGAATAGACAGATTGTCGCTTTCACAGAGCTCAGAGCCAGCAGGGAGACAGTCTCTGAACAAGTAATTAAAGTAATTACTTTAATTCAAGTAATTAAAGCAAACAAATGTGTGCTCTGAAGGCGGCGTGCAGGACGCATTGAACACAGTGACCCTGTGTCTCAGGCTGAGATGTGATGGCTGAGCAAGTTAACCAGGAAAAGAGGGAAGGAGATGGTGAGAGCTCTTAGGCAAAGAAAATAGCCAGTGCAAAGGCCCTGAGGCGGGAAAATGCAGCGCTATTTAATCTCTGGCCCAGAGAAAGAACATGACTCCCTGAGATCCCACAGCGAGAAGCAGAGCCAGGGCTGGAGCCCAGGCTTCTGGCTCCCAGTCCAGGGCTCCTTCCCTTGTCTCTGGTTCCCCTTCCAACAAGCTTCATTCCTGATGTAGCAGCAGCAGCAGCAGCAGCTGCCCCAGAGGCATAGGAATGTTGGCTCTGATACTGCCTGACCCAACTTCCCCATTATATGAGCTGATAAGAGATTTAAATTCTGATGTCTAGACTTAGACAATAACCAAATATCCTATGCAGATGGAGCTGATAAGAGCCTATATGGGGGGAAACAAGGCACCTTTCCCCGTGATCATGTTTCAGTGGCTCTCGGCCAGGGCAAGGGGATTGCTGGGGCTGGCAAAGCTAAACACGATGGCTTCTAACAGGGTGAGGGCATTGGCTGGAAGCCAGAGACGCTTGGGAAGTTCAAGTTAAGACTGACCTTCCTCTAGATGAGCATTCCAGGAGCCTCAGCCCAGGACAGGGCAATCCTGCTTCATCAGTTGGACTAAGAAAAGGTTGTACTGGAAACAAAACAATTCCTAAATCCAAGAGGCTTCAAGCCACGAAGGTGCATTTCTCACTTTGACTCAGAGTCCATCGTGGGTGCAGGCGGGACTCTTGAGGACTCAGCGTGGCCCCTGCTTGTCAACATGGGAAGACGGCGCAGGGGAAGTGGAGCGTCTGCAATTAAATGCCTCCACCTGGTGGTCACAGCAAGGCATGCGGCCATGCCCAAGCTCCAGGTGGTTCGGTGGAATCATCGCCTGTGCTGGGAAAGAAGACCTAGTATGAGCAGCGCTAATGTCCGCTGCCCACCTTGGGATAGACGGTCAGAGATGCCTGCGAAGCCACATGTGGGCTGGCCCTCACTTAGCTCAGCATTTCCAGAAAGGCTGCCAGAGGCACTTGTGACATTTCTCGAGCATCTATTATCAGCCCATGGCTCCGTGAGCGTTACCACATTTAGTCCTCAGAACGACACTGCAGGTAGGCACCAGTATCCTCCCCCATTTTACAGATGAGAAAAGCGCAGCACTGAAAGGTGGAAGGAATTTGGCCGAGGCCGCACAGCATGTAAATGAGTAAGACTTCACGCGGGTGTCTAACCTTCGAAACGAGGGGCTCCCAAAGAGAGAAAAGGGGGTTTTATGAGGAGCCGCTTCCATAATAAGGGAGACTTCGAGTGGTAGATGGGTGAAGAGGATATTTAAGATATTATTCTGTCATACAATATAAGTCTTGTCTTCACATCTCTTAGAGATATTTCAGTAAAAATTTATGGTTTTTGGTGCCTTTTTTCTTCTACAATTATTTGCACTTACTTCTTTATTTTGAAAAATTTCTAACCCAATAGTTGAAAGGACAGCCCTCCCTGGGATCCACCAACTATTAACATCCTGTCACACCGAAGCCACACACACACACACACACACACACACACTCACACACTCACACTCACACACACTCATACTCACACACACCCTCACACTTACACACACTCACACACACACACTCACACTACACTTCTGCTAAACCATCCCAAATTGCAGTGGGACGTCATGATGCTTCATCCTCAAATACTTCTGTGCGCCCCTCCCAGGAGCAAGGACATTCTGCTACACAACCCCACACCAGCGCCACACCGAAGATAAGCACCATCCATTAGGCAACATCAGCCAACACAGTCCCCACTCACATTTCCTCAGTTGCCTCCCAAACATGCTTCGTGGCTGTTTCTTCGTCCTAACCCAGGATGCAATCAACGTCATGTGTGGATTTGGCTGTTATGTCTTCCCCACACCATTTCTCATGATGCTAGATCCTTTGAAGAATCCAGGCCAGATGTCCTGCAGAATGTCCCCCGGGGATTCCCATGTTAGCCTCAGGCCAAACGTTTCCAACAAGGGCAGCTCATGTCGTTAGCCTATCTCCCCAAGACCAAGGCCCAGCCCGATGCTCCGTGAAGAAGGTGAGTGCCAGGCCTCTCAAGCATCAAAGCACATTCCCTTTGGTGGTTAACAAGTAACCTTTGGGGAGACACTTCAAGACTGTGACTCTTCTGCTCCCCGGTGAATTTCACTCCATGGTCTTAGTACGTGTTGATGAGTCTTGCCTGAATCACTTATTACATTGGAGGTTGCAATATGTTAATTTCCTAATTCTTCAGACAGACGGACAGAGAAGGCCTGGCTCTCTTGAATGCAATATCATCTGAGCCTGGTCCTAGGCTGCCCAGTGCTTTCCAAGTCATGCAGATGGCAGGTAGAAGGAAAGTGGGCAGGCGGTTGCAGCTGGCACCAGCCCCAGCTCCATCACTAACTGGCTATGGGAACTAAGGGTGGCCCTAGAACCAGCAACATTGACTCATCTGGGAAATTACTGGAAATGCGGGCCTCTCAGCGGGAATCTGCAATTCCAGAAAGGTCCCTAGGGGATCCATGTACCTGGGAATGTCTAGTAAGGACTAGCCCGAGGAACGCCCTGAGCCTGTCTGAGCTTCAGCCTTTCCAGGTGAGACGAGGGTCAAAAAGGTTCATGGCTCAGGTCTGGCTTTTTCAGAAAAGCAGATTCTAATACCTGCCTGTGCAAGAAGGTGATGATGGTGGTGATGATGACCACAACAACAACTACCATTCTAAGGAAGAAAGACCTTGGTAAACTATTATCCCATTTTTCAGGTAGAAAAACTGAGGCCCAGAGAGGAGAAGCAGCTTGCCCATGGTCACACAGGATGGCAGAATCAGATCCAGGACTTGAACCAAGGGTTTCAAATCCTAGTTCATGAGCTGTCTTTCTCAAAGGAGCCCACTGGCAAAGTTATTGAAGAAAGGCAGGTTCTTCTCTTCCCTGGAGATGTGTCTGTTTGCTAGTAAATGGCAAAGGAGCCCATTGTGGCCTTGGGGCGGGAGTTAACTTGACAGAATGGGCAGACACTGGCCATCTTTCCCCTTCTTAGAATGACAGGGGTGTCTCTTCTGGAAAATCTCATGGCTCTGAGACTGACACTCAGGCAGGACAAGAAAGATGCCCACGAGCACCTCTACAGAGGATGGCCGGGGACCCCATGCTGGTCTGGCCCAACACCACCCTAATTTGTATAGCATGTCATAATTCACAAAGTGCTAAGTGACCTTGGTCGAGTCCTTGCCCTGGGCCTCAGTTTCCCCATCTGTAAGATGCACCAGAGGTTGTGGTTAATCTCTAATTACCTTTGGCTCAGAACCAGCTGTAGTGTACAAAACAAAAATGAAGATTTGGTTTCTTTCTCAAACTGAACAAATTAAAATATTTGGCTCCAAGACAGCTTCATTCCGAATGCAGCCCTCACCCGGCTCTCGGCACAGCATCCTCCAAGGCCATGGCCTCCTCCGCCTCCCAGCCAGATGCAGCCTGGGCACATCTGCTTCCACTCAGCATCTACGGCCAGCCACTCTGCCAAAGACTTGACCCAAGGACTTGACCCATGGCCTCGCAGGCTTCCAGGGGCCTGGAGGGACTGCTGGGTCCCAATTATAGGAGTGACAAAGGCCCCTGACAGGGCAGCACTTGTAGCTCCCACACATGGCTGGCTCTCCCTGCCCGGTACCAGCAGCCAAGACCAGGTGGCCAGCTGGGGCAGATGCTAAGTGACTCAGGGGGGAGCTTGTGGGGGCGGGGAGGTGTTAAGAGAGGCCTTGAGTGGTTTACTCAGACACAGACCCTGTGGGGCCAAGTTGCAAGGCGAGAGAGCAGGACTCAGCAGTTTGGCCCAGGCCCTGGGTGCTGGAGGGGAGGCTGCAGGGCAGCCAGGCCTGGTGGTAGACGAGGGCATTGACTTCAGCATTAGACAGACCTGAGTTCAAATCTCTACCCTGCAGCCTCAAGCACACCCCTTGCCCTTTCTGGTTCCATATCTGTAGAATGGGTCGGTAATATTACCAAGCCTCATGGTCGTTTTGAGGATTGACTGAGCCAAAAAGGACAACATGTCTTACACATAGTACATGCCAAGTAAATTGTAGTTGCCATTATTATTATTATTATTATTATTATTATTATCGACATAGCATTGGAGAAAATGAAGAAAGTCTTAGTTTGACATACCACTTTTAATATATTGCCCCAAATGGTGAGCTGGATCAGCTTCTGGATGTCAACAACGGCTACCACGCAGAGGGGCAGAGCTGGAAGTCCCCTAGGGACTTGGTGGGGAGAATCGGAGCTGGGAGGCAAAGGCTACCCCACCCAATAGCCTCAGCCTGCCTCTACCCCACGGGGCTCAGGACCCACAGGCTCTGAACTTCCAGTTCAGAAACTCCAGAGGTCCTCACTTCACAGGGAGTTTTTAAAGTCTGTTTTAAAAATGAAAGATGGTGGAGTATATCCTGTACAATCTCTGAGGCAGAAACGACCCCACCTTCTAAGCGAGGTCAGTCAGACTTCCCAGCAAGATCAAGGCCACCAGGTCAGCAGGCTTTCAGCCTGTCTTATGAACCTCATTCCTAATAGTGAGGGTGGTGTCGGGGCCCAGGCTGAGCAAGGGAGCTGCTTTCTGCAAGGCCTCACTTTTGGGGTGTGGCAGCTCAGGACAGGGGACTGACCACCCAGAGGCACAGCATCATTCTCCTTTCTCTGAAAACGCAGCCATGAATGTTCATTAGTTGATGCACAAATATTTGCAGCCCAGTTAATATATCGGCAACAGGATGAATAAATAAGTGATGTCATACAGTAGAATACTATACTGCAAAGAAAGTGAATGAATTGCAATTACACTGCCCAACATGGATGAGTGTCACAAACATAAAAGAAGAAGCCAAACACAGATAAAAACACGTGCAATGAGTTCATGCACATAAAGCTCAAAAAAATGTGCAAAATTAAACTCTGTGGTTTAAGAATGTCTGTGTAGATAGTAAAACTATGAAATAAAACAAAATAATCAAAAAAATAATCAAAAAAGATCATGGTTAAATCTAGTGGGAAAAGAAAGGCACAGGGGGTTCTAGTTGCTGATTATGTTCTATATCTTGACCTGAGTGGGGGTAGTTAAGTGAGCGTTTACTTTGTAATTATTTGTGAAATCGTACGCATCTTTTATGTACTTTTCTATATGTACATAACATTCTGGAATAAAAATTTGTAAACGAAGTAAGGTAAAAAAAGAAAGCAATGAGAGATGTCCAGATGAGAGAGAAACTGTGTCTGAGGAAATCAGGGAAGACTTCATAGAAGAGGGGGTCTAGTCAGCAATTGCCTACTGAGAGCCTTCCACATATCAGACCCCGAGAGGACAAAAGTAAACAAACACGGGCACTCCTTGCCCCTGTGGAATTTACATTCCAGGGAGGGAGACAGGCAGGAGTCAAATAAACATGCCTTAAATTGTAGACCACAATAATGGATGGCCCTCAAGGGGCCCTAAAATCTGAAGAGTGGGTATGGGTTGCTCAGGAATGGTGGGTGAAAGAGTTCGGAGGGGGCGGCATCAGCGACGGACCTCCAGAGAGAAGGAGCTTGGCCGCAAGGAGCTGCTGGAGAGCTCATGTGGCCATGTGCGAAGAACCAGTGAGAAAGTGGCATGAGATGAGTAGCGTGGAGAGCTGGGAGGGAATATTCAAACTGGGCTATGAAGCTTGGGTAGGAGCTCATCAGGCAGAAATTGTAAAATTCTCAAGGGCTCGGATTCTGTGTCTCGCTCGCCTATGCCTAGTGCCCAGCTGTGCTCGATAAATACATGCTGATTTCTCTTGAAAAGCAAAAAGTCAGAGAATGAGAGAAGAGATTAGAGGTTATAAGGCTGAGGCCATTGTTCTTGGCCTCAGAGAAGTAGGGGTGCAGCAGGTTTGAGACCTGGGGGAGGGAGTTTCCTTAGCATCCGGGCTCTTTCTCATCCCTCAGCAACTTTAGTAGAACAGTAAAGTCACCAACAAAGAGAGGAGGGAGCTGGAAAGGGAAATTCCAAGAGAAAGCCATCTGGTCTGGAAGCAGCTGACACTCCAGCTGCTGCCACCACCACCACAGAACTGGCTCACACCGACTCTTCCACACCCTCACCCCAAACCCCAGGGTCTCATGAGAGTGACAGCAACAGGACCCAGGGACACTGGAGCCAGACGTAATCAGAGCAAGGAGCCCGTGGCTGTGGTGGCTTGAGGAATCCGGTTGTTAGTGGGCAGCTGAGGGAGCCGCGCTGTCTCCCCTGTGTTTACTTGGCTCTACTGAGGGGCTGGAAATTTGATCTCCGTGGGGACCAGGCCCTGGTCAGCCCCTGCCCAGAGTCTCTGATGGAGCCCTGGCCTCTCAGAGCTGCTGAGGACGTCCTGTTATCTGGAGAAAGAGACTAAAGAGCAAGGGAAGGGAATTGCCCCAGTGTAAACTGAATCACAGCAGCTCCCATTTATGGGGTGCTTGCGATATGCCAGGCCCTGGGCTAAATGCTTTAGGTATAACATCCCTACAAGGAAAGCATTATTTTTCTGTAAGAGTTGGGGAAACTGAACCTCAGAGAGGGCAAGTAACTTGTCCAAAGTTATACAGAACTGGAGCTGGATCGAAGTCCAGATCTGCCCAGTTCCAAAGCTAGTGCCACCATCCACCCTGCAATCTGCCTCCAAGGGCAGTGTTCACCGTGGCTGGGAGGCTGCTGGCAATCAGGCACTCCAGCCAGCGGCTCCACCGGGGTCTCCAAGAGGATCCTCATGCAAGGGGCACACAGCAGCACTCAATAAATATTACATACGGGATTTAAACTTTGACTTTTTTGTTTGTTTGTTTGTTTGCTTTTGACTGGTTTTCAGAGTCATTCTTCCAGCAATGTGTTGTAAATTCCTGGCGAACAGAGACCATGTACCCACTGCCAAGATGCCAGGCACAGTACTGGGAATAAGGCTGGTTCTAAGAACCTCATTGTTGATTCGAAAACTTACCTTTCCCATTCTTCTCCATTTTTGTTCAGTTTTTGTGGATTTCCCTGAGCCTTGTTAAACTTGTTTACAACTTCAGGCTGAATAGCTCTCAGAGTAAAGAGATCTAAGTGATTGCTTTATCTGGTTGAGCTAAGTGTCTAACCTTAACCCCCCTGTTGTAATTCCAGTCCATTTTCTCACACTCAGTCCTGAGGTGAAGGAAACAGCTGTTCTTTTTCCTCTGAGAGGTCCCGTGCCCTAAGCAGGAAGAAAGGGCTCACCCCTTCCCCCAACCCAGGAATGTCTCTGTTACCTTTCCTACCGGAAGTTTCTCCACTGAATTGCTTTCCTTTCCTTTGATGCAATAACGCTTCTTTGGGCCACTTATTCACCCTTTAGGCCTTTTAGGGAAATAGTCCTGAGTCTTCCCAGCTTGGGAAATTCCAAGAAACTCGAGTCAGACATCCAGGACCCTCCCTATTGCACAGGAGTCTAGACAAGGCCCCCTCTTGTATGGATGGGGGAAAGAAGGTCACCCAGGGAGGTGGCAGCACAGCAGGTCCCTGACTTATTGTCTCCTGCTCCCAGGCCACGGCCTCCCCCCGGCCTCCTCCCGCTCTCCCAGGAGCTCTCACTCCCTCTGTCTTGAGGCCAGGGGCCCTTTGGCCAGTCCCAGAGAACAAAAGAGTTAGGCTTTCTGTGTAAAGAATAACAGGGACACAGTGATCACCAGGCCTCCAGCCCTCCCCTGTCAACTTCTTCCTGGATTTTGTGCCCATATCCTATGTCGCCACCTGAGATCTTGAGTGCAGACTAATTCCTTGTGAGGTGACCTCACCAGCAGGGCCAGGATTCTTGGAGAGCAAAAGAAAGCAGTGCCAATTCAGCACAGATACACACACACACACACACACACGCACACCATCCCCATATGTGTTAAGGACAGTATAGAGGTCTCTTGGGTCAGCGGGCTTTCTTAGCACCCCCTGGCCCTCAAACCTCATGACCCAGGCCTGCAAGCTCACCAGCAAATTTCCACAAATCTTCCCAAAGCCTGAAACTGAGTCACAAAGTTGAATCCTAGAGCCAGACACCATCTGTGTTCCTACCCAGGGCAGAAATCCTCTTCCAGTTTGCCAAGGGACATGGAGATCATGATCCGTCAAGGCATCTCACCCCACTGTTCGACACCCCTGGAGGCTGCCTGGAGGAGCAGAAGGAACTGATTTCAAACCTCGACTCCAGTATATGCTAGTTGTGTGGCCTCAGGTAAAGTCGCTTTACCTCTCTGAGCCTCTGTTTCTCCATCCGTACAGTGGGGAGTAAAATGTTTGCCTTGTGGATCTGGCCTGAGAATTAAATGGGAGAACATATATGAAACGCAAATGTCAGCTGCACTGTCCGTGCCCCTGGAGACAACGGAGCGTAGTGATCATCGTCATGAGAACCACCGCTGCATCTACTAGAGCATCTACCGAAAACTATATGCATGGTCAGTGCTCAGTGCCTTACGTGGATCATGTCATCTAATCTTCACAGTGACCTCCACAGGAAGCATGACATCGCCCCATTTTTCAGATGAGGAAGCCAATGATGCTAAGTCACTTAAAGAAGGGTGTGTAACTAGCCAAGGCCATCGGGCAGAGGCTGGGATTTCAACCCAGGTCACCTGCACTGGGAACCTACTTGTTTAATCACTGTAATACGTGGCCTCTTCAAACCTGCTGTTCAATAAACACTACTAGTCATCCTTAAGATTTGCTGCTGGATTGCCACGGACCCCTTCCTCCCAGTCTAAAACCCTCTTCAAGATTTCAGCATGAGAGTTTTCACCTTCTCGTGCTCTCTCCGCCGTTCGTCTCCAATCTTCTGAGTTAATTCAGTGTGGATCATTCAAGAGCCTTGAGCTCCTTGGTGCATCTACTGAGATGCAACACTCAGCCCCTGCCTCCAGCACCATAAAAAACCTGTTCCCTCAAGTCATCTGTGGGTGTGCCCCAGATTTAACTGAAGAGGAAATATGGAAAAATGTTTGCAGTGCAGAACGCAACTTTACATTGAACGTCTGACATCCCTGTTTTTAAACACTCTTTTCTCTCCAACCCCATAGCTCCAAGAATTGCTCCCTGCTCGATTTGCCTCATAGGTTCTTGCCTCCACCCATGAGAGTCCCTCTCTCCTGCTCCCCGTCCCACACCTCCACCACTTGCCCCCAACTCCAGTCTGTTAGGGATAGGAATTCTGCCGCCTCACACCCTTTATGCCAAACCCTCCCACAGTCACACTCATCCAGGGATCTTCCAATGACCTAGACCCACCCTCTTGCAGGGCAATGGGGCTTTAATCGGCTTCTTCATTCCCTGGCACCATGCCTGGTGTTTGGTGGACACAAGCGATAATGACTATAGTAGCATAAGGAAATTCTTCCTCAGGTTGAGTAGCAACAAGCTTTTTTCCAATTGTGATCCTAAAATATCAAAAGTCTCAGACCTTTGAAATGATCTTACTCAGAATTTCTCAATGAGGCACAACCTGCCCTTATGGGGTAAGACTGTCCTGTGCATTGCAGGACACTTAGAATCCCTGGCTCCCTGGCACTATCTGCCAATAGTACCCCACTTCCATCACTGTGACAACCAAAAATGCTCTCCCATATCTCTCACACACACTCATGCACAAGCGCGCACACACACCACACACACACTGGATGGAGAAGCACTCCTCTCTTGTCACTTGAAGGGTAGCTGAATTAGCCGCCCTAAAATACGCCATCTTGGAATATCAGTTTTTTTGAGCTGTAGGCACTTGAAAAACAGCAAATGTAGGGAGAGGCTTTCTCTGAACTCCCCTTATCAGCCTAAAAACAGATTCTCCTAAAGGAACTCGATCATTATCAGTCCCCTCTTAGGGAGCGTCATCAACCAGGGGGACTGACTCTTGTCAAAGGACAGGAGACTAGAAGTCAATGTTACATCCAGACAAACTCTGTCACAAACCATCATACCTCCCCACCATTCTTCTAAGGACCCATTCATCTCTCCTAAAATTCATTTCCTCTCCCCTAAGGGACCTACATCCCCCTTCCTTTTCCCTATTAAGATGGGGCTGAATTCTGAAACCACCTCCCTGAGTTACTCTCTCTGCGTCTCTTCCACGTATCCAGATACATGTTAGTAAACTTCTGTGCGTGTCTCTCTTGTTAACCTGTCATTTATCGCAGGGGTGTTAACTTAGAACTCAGAAGGGTAAAGGGGAAATTATTTTCCTCCCTTACACACATGTGGATTCACAAGATCAAGAGAGACAGTGGGCCATGCACGTCAGGCTGGACTGCA
>NW_006440132.1:6850631-6857656 GCF_000325575.1 Pteropus alecto
ATGGGAGCAACAGGAAAGTCCTTACCTGGGGGTTCTGTGGTAGGCTGGCTTGATGCTCTCCGAGCCTGCATTTGCCTTTCTTGGACAGTTCCATGGCGGTGTCTGAGGATCCCAGTTGAACCAGCTGCTCTCTCTCTGCCCTCATACACAGAGCCCTCTATGAAGACCCTGCCGCATAAAGATCTCCCCAAGAAGACACCTCCCCCTTCCAGAAGATTCTCTCGGGCAGATACTAGAAGGGCTGCATCTCAACTCTCCTGGCTCCCATCTGCCTCAGGAAACACCCCCTGTGTGAAGGGTCAATCCTCCCACTATCAACCCTCCGCTCTCTCTTCCCTGACAGAGGCCACTTGAACTTTCTCCAGTCCCCAGTGTCCCCCAGCTTCTGGGAACACAGGTCGGGCTTTCTCCAGGTGGTTCGTTAAAGTGAAAAAGGTAGCAGCCCCCTCACACTTCCAACCCCTCTCATGTCCCTACCCTCACGACAAAAGCTTTCTTCAAAGAAATTTCTCACAAATCTTCTCTCCTTGTCCCTTTTTTCAATGTGTTATATTCAAGGGCCATGGCTTTCTCTGCCACTTTCTTGTAAATTCTGTATCCAGTGACCCATATAAGCCCACCTGCGCATTGATAGCTGTTGTCCACAGGCGTGAAGAGCCGCATCTTAGCCTCCCCTTCCTCGCATTGTAACTGGCTTAGGGAAGAGGGAAGGACTGAAGAGGACCTGCTACTGTGGAGAGGAAAGTATTTTTCAGGTAATGAATGGTAGAATTTTAAATCCTATTTTAAATCAATAATGAAATATATATCCACTGTAGAAAAATCAAATAAGCATAAAGAAAAATAATGAAAACTACCCATAATTCCATTCCCAGAGACAAATGCCATGAAAATGCAAAGTCTTGTTTTCTGTCCACATTGATGGCGATATAATTTATAAAGATAATTTGTGTCTCTGTTTTTCCCTCCGAATCACCTCTGGCACCTTCTCCATTGTAGGAGGCAGCCTGGTTGTCACCATATCCCTCCCTGGCTTGGGGTTAGGGGAAGGTACTTTTTCAGGGCTGAAAGACAGAGCTTCCTAAAGAGAATCCCTGCCTTCATCTTTTGTGAAAATCTGAGCTCACAGAGGAGCCTGTGCTAAGTGTCCTAGAGAGACAGGAGTACAGGGTTGTGGCTTTAAGACCAGAGAGAAAGGGGAAGGGAAAGGAGGGGATCCCAATCAGAAATGGAGGTGGGGCCAGGAGGGGGTGGCTGTGAGGTTCATTGAGGCCGAACCCCATACACTCCCTAAACCCACAACCCCCGCCAAGGAAATATCAGGGAAGCTAGATTGAGGGGAACATGAAGCCCCACTCCATCCCGGCTGGTATGGACAAAGAGGAGAGAGAAGGAGCCCCCAAATGACTGAGATTGAATTTTTCACTGGTCCATAGATGGACTGGGTGGAGGTCTGAGTCAGATCTAATGTAGTTTTTTAAAATAGAGACAAACATGAAATTTCCTACATGTCTGAGTTTGTGGTTGATATCTGCAAACCTGCTACACTCTAATAATTTTTAGAAGTTTTGGTATACACAGATTATAGCACATACTGTAGCTAGATTTTTACCCTGTTTTCCTTTTAATAAGTCACAAGCACTCCCTTCGATCACTGAATATACTTTTAATTGAGTTTTTGAACTATTAGACACATAACATAAAAATTACCATTTTAAAGTGTATAATTCAGTGGTTTTTAGCGTATTCACTGTGTTGTACAGCTATCGCCACTATCTAATTCCAGGACATTTTTATCATCCCCAAAAGAAACTGGTACCTGTAAGCACTTAGTCCCAATTCTCCTTCCCCCATCTCCTGGCAACGACTAATTTACTGTCTATCTCTATGGATTTGCCATTCTGGACGTTCACATAAATGAAACCGTCTCTGGCTTCTTTCCGTTAGCATGTTTTCAAGGTTCGTCCATGCTATAGCATACATGTTGTTGCATGTAATATACTTGAATAATATTTTGTTGTATGTATATGCTACATTTAGTTTATCCATTCATTAGTTTATCGGCATTTGAGTCATTTCCATTTTTGGACATTATGAATAATGGTGCTATGAGCATCATGTACAAGTTTTTGTGTAGACAAATATTTTCATTTCTCTTGGATATACACCTAGGAGGGGAATTGCTGGGTAATATGATAACTCTATATTTAGCTTTTTGAGGAGCTGCCAGTTTTCTGCTGTTTTCCATGGTAACCACATCATTTTACATGCCCATCAGCAATGTATGAGGATTCCAATTTCTCCACATCCTCACCAACATTGGTTATTTTCCTTTTTTTTTTTTTAATTATAGCCCTCCTAATGAGTGCGAAGTAGTATCTCATTGTGGTTTTTATTTGCATTTCCCTAATGACTAATAATGTTGGGCATAGATATGTTTTTAAATTGGAATTTTAGTGGCCATGTAAATTCTATCATAGATTGCTATATTGTATTTTTTAATGAGTATTTCTTTTTAATTTTTTTCAATTATAATTGATGTGCAACCATTTGCAACAACATGGATGGACCTAGAGCATAGTAGCTAAGTGAAATAAGTCAGACAGAGAAAAATGAATACTATATGGTTTCATTTATATGTGGAATCTAAAGAACAATATAAATAGACAAAACATAAATAGATCTATTATGCTATAATGTATTTTTAAATTGGCTATTATTGAATCTTCAAATTGTTTCTATTTTTTCCAATGCATTCATACATCTAAGGCTTTGTATATTGTAATTCTCTCTGATTTAACCTCATTCATTTATTCACGGATTCATTCATTCATTTATTCAACAACTCTCTACTAAGCCAGGCCTATTCAAGGTGCCGAACAAAATCTGATCCCTTCCTTCCTGGAGATTCCAATCTCGTGATTTAGGAAGCAACCATGCAAAGAAGCCTGTCATCAGAAAAGCTGATGAGAACTATGAAGGAAAAGCATGGGGCGCACATGTAGAGAAGTGTGTCACGAGAGTGGCAAGGCCTGAGGAGGGAAGTTAGCCAGGGCTGCAGTAGAGGCAGGGGAGAACATTCCAGGCAGAGGGAACAGCATGTATGAAGCCCTTGTGATGAGAAATGGCTTTGTCTATTTCAGAAACTAACAGAAGACCTGAGTGACTGGGCAGACATGAGGAGAGAGGGAAGTCAGGGGGAGGTAGAAGGGATGGAAGTGGAGGGAAGAGGGATCACGTTGATTGACAGCCAGCTGTAGGATGGCTAAATGTGGAGACAGTTGTTTTCTTTCCAATGTGTCATTTTTAAAAAGCAAAAGAGAGATGATAAGAAGGAAGGAGTTGGGGAGAGAGGATTTCTGAAGACAGCACACTTAAACTACGGGTTCTTGCCCTATATGTTCCTACATGAGCCAGACTGAGTAGCTATCAGTTACCCAGGCACTTCTGTCACCAGCCATGTCTGTGTCCAAGCTGAGCAGCTTATACATGGGCACACACTACACTACATGATCCTTCCACCCTGGTCAGGGCTGCCTGGACCAAAGGGGGTGTTTGAGCTAAAAGCAGCCAATCTTGACATTGGCTAGCAGTGTGAGAAGTGACCCAGTATGGTCTAATAAAAATAAATAAATATTTGTTCTTTGTCCTTGGTTCCTGGCACTGGAGATCCTAAATTCCTTGGAATTCATTGTCTCTTGTATGTTAATGAGATGACTTGTAGGAGGACGTAGGTAGGTTCAGGATGGGACTGGACTGGTTGTCTGCACTGTGACACCTGGAGGGGAGAGAGGCTAAGAGATTGAATTCAATTACAATGCCCAAGGATTAAATCTATCATGTCTACATAATGAAACTACCATAAAACCCTCTAAACAACAAGAGTTTGGAGAGCTTCTGGGTGGGTCAACATATCGACTTGCTGGGAGGGTGAGGTGCCTGCAAGGGCATAGAAACCCACCCCCTGCCATATTTCGTCCTATGCATCTCTTCCATTGGGTTGCTTCTGGGTTACATTCTTTATAATACACCAGTAATAGTGAGTAAAGCATGTTCTTGAATTTTGTGAGATGTTCTAGCAAATTATGGAACCTGAAGAGAGGGTTGTGGGAGCCTCCAAATTCATAACTAGTCAGTCAGAAGTATGGGTGATCCCAAGACTTGCAGCTGACATCTGAAATAGGAGCGGGCTTGCGAGACTGAGCCCTAAACCTATGGTGTCTGCTCTAACTCTGGGGGTTTGTGTCACAACTGAATTGAATTTTTGGACACCCACTGGTGTCAAAGAATCAGAGACCAGGTACAAGAGCTCATTTAGTCACCTGGTGGGTGACTTCCAAACCAATCAGTTCCTCATTTGGTATGAGTTGAGATATGTACTACTCTCTGAGTGTAAGTGGAGAAGTCGGGAGTGAGAGCCAAAGCTGAGGTACATGAAGAGAAGCAAAGAGAAATTCTGGGGCTGCAGAGGCCAGGAGCTCACAGGACTATAAGGCAGGAGAAACAATGAGGAGGCGAAGGCCACACAGAAGCAAAAGCCCTGGTACAGAAGGAAAGAAGATGCAGTAGGCAACAGTGGCAGATGGAGGAAGAGGCAGAGAGGGCTGGGGAGGCCTCAGCAGGCACGCCCTAGAGAAGGCTGCTGGAGAAGTCCAAGTGCTGGGTCTAAACAACTCTCCAGTTCTCTAAAGAGCTTTCCAGACTCCAAGAGCCCTGGATGAGCTACAGTGGAGATTCTGTTTAACTCATTTCCTCCTGCATCCTGCTTGCTGAGAGTAACCTGGCAGTATGTCTGTTCCTTACACACATCTCACGTTCCAGGCATGAGGGCCTGGGCCTAGCTCAAGAATCCCTGGCCCCATTTGGCAGAGGGGAACTTGGAAGTGGGAGAAAGCTCTGAGGAAAGGCATTGAACATCCTCGGCCTGAGTGGATAGGGCAGCAACTAAGAACAGGGGTGCTGGGTGGGCAGTGGGGAGGCAGTGGGTACAGCTCAGATCCAGAAGCCAAGAAGCCCAGATCTGACTCTGAATCACTGTAGGATCCTAAATAAATCTTATGCCCTATTTGGGCCTTAGTTTTTCTATTTGTATAAGTAGTTGATTTCTACGTCCCATCGCAGGGTGAATATTTGGTGTATCCATGACATAAGGGGCAAAAATCATCTTTAAAAAGCCCTGGAATTTCAAAAATCCAATAAGCCAAAAAATATTGTCATCATGTGTCTAAGAAACACAACATCAAAAACTTAAGATGATTGATACAATTTTGTTTTTAAAATCTGGAATGAAAAACTGCACAAGATCAGGATATTTGAAATACTGGGCTCCGAGGGCTGGTGGAAGGAGAGAGGTTGGATCTGCTGGTGACTGTCTGTCTTGACGCCAAAAGGGCATCTTCCACTCCGGGACTGAAAGAGCCCCAGTTTAAATCGCTCAACATTCTAGAATGTCCGAAGAGTCCAAGATCCTAAAAGGGCTCCACATTTTAAAATTCCAAAGGTTCTAACATTTCCAAGATTTCAAGACTTCTAAAGATTGTGAAAGCTCTAAGGTTTCCAAAATTCTCAAAGACCTCAGCTCCCCAAATCCTAAAACCCTCCAGAACCCACTTTGGGCCTACATGGAATCCAGCTTGAGGACTATGAAAGGATCATCTCTAACTCCTGCTTTTTCTATGAGCAGGGGCGGCAGCCACCCCTTTAGGCATGGCTATCCCTGAGGGTCACGGTAGGGGGCAGTATTTTCTGAGTTCAGCGCGGTCTCCACGATAAGGAGTCCAAGGAGTCCCTGAGCAAAGTGAATTGGACCTTAGTCCTTCTCCATGCCCCTCTGAGCCCGCCACTGTTCTCCATGCCCCTTTGGACCCCTAATTCTTCTCTAGGTTAATGATAATGCGTCTGGGCCATGGGCTCAAAGTTCCTCCTTGTCATTTTTTCCAAAGCATGCTGCCTTCAGAGAGCTCACAGTCTGGCTGAAGACAGACACTTAAGCACTCAGGAGCCCTGGAAGGGATTTAGCGGGGCAGTGGCATGGCCAGGCTTGACCCCTTTTGGTGGGCCTCAACTTCTGCCCTGCCACTAACTGCATCCCCACCTACCAGCCTAACCCAGGTCACATCCCACAGATGCCACAGAAGGAAGAATATTGGAGGCTCCACTTGGTAGCAGGCTGGTGGGTCCCCCAAGACTGTTGCCTGCTTTGGCTTCCTGACACCTTGGTCCTGCTGCTCTGTCTGCCCACCCCAGACGTGGTCCTTCACCTCATGCCCCATTGGGGTATCTCCAGTTCAGCTTCAGCTCTGGTTCTGCTGCTCCCTGAGCTGGGTGGGCCCTCCTTTCCATGATCCTCATAAGATGACCACACCTCCATTCCTGATCCTCATAAGATGACCACACCTCTGGGTCTCAGGGAAGGAAGAAAGCCTGTTCAGGCCAGCCCCTCACTCCAGTCGGCGTCCCTCCACAATGGGCTGTCCCACGGCAGCTGCAGGTGGAGGGAAAGACACTTTGGGATGGGACACAGATCCAGAGCCTAAATTTGACTGAATACTCCCTGGCCGTGAACTCTGAAAACTTCCATTGCCTCCACATGAAGGGAGATTTTCATTCCTACCTCTCAAAGTTATAGGGGAATTGGGGGACAGTCTGCTGGTTCCTTATTTGTTAAAGGAGCCATCAGTGCACTCTACTCCTCCTCGGCACCTCCCCCACCACACACGATCCCCCCAATCCTGAGTGAGTCTCCCCAAAGTAGCAGAACAGAAGGGGAGATACCAAGGGGTGGAGAGCCAGAGATTCAGTTTTAACACAAACACTAATTGTGGGTCCCAGAATGGCCCTCCTGGCTCCATTCATGAAAGTGGTATTTTTAGCCCAGGACTGGCCGCCTGCGGTCACCGTGGGGGTGGCTGGGCCATGTGTCATGTCTGAATGATCATGGACTCACTCTGCCCAGGAAATAGGCCTGCAGGGACCAGCTGCTGGATCCCAGGGCTGCCTTGTATCTGGGAGGAGAAATTCAGCAG